>NC_057800.1:134545563-134845563 GCF_018294505.1 Triticum aestivum | reverse complement strand
TGACAGAAAGGGAAACGACACATATTGTATTGTTGTCATCGAGGATAAAAGGATGGGGTTTACATCATATTGCATGAGTTTATCCCTCTACATCATGTCTTCTTGCTTAAGGTGTTACCCTGTTCTTATGAACTTTATACTCTAGATGCATGCTGGATAGCGGTCGATGTGTGGAGTAATAGCAGTAGATGCAGGTAGGAGTCGGTCTACTTGTCACGGATGTGATACCTATATACATGATCATACCTAGATATTCTCATAATTATTCGCTTTTCTATCAATTGCTCGACAATAATTGGTTCACCCACCATAATACTTATGCTATCTTGAGAGAATCCACTAGTGAAACCTATGGCCCCCGGGTCTATTTTCCATCACACAAATTTCCAATCTATTTTATTTTGCAATCTTTACTTTCAATCTATATCATAAAAATACCAAAAATACTTGTCTTATTATTATCATCTCCATCATATCTCACTCTTGCAAGTGGTCCTGAAGGGATTGACAACCCCTTTATCGCGTTGGTTGCGAGGTTCTTATTTGTTTGTGTAGGTACGAGGTGACGCGCGCGTGGTCTCCTACTGGATTGATACCTTGGTTCTCAAAAACTGAGGGAAATACTTACACTTCTTTACTGCATCACCCTTTCCTCTTCAAGGGAAAACCAACGCAGTGCTCAAGAAGTAGCAAGAAGGATTTCTGGCGCCGTTGCCGGGGAGATCTACGCCAAGTCAATACATACCAAGTACTCATCACAACTCTTATCCTTTGCATTACATTATTTGCCATTTGCCTCTCATTTTCCTCTCCCCCACTTCACCCTTGCCGCTTTATTCGCCCTCTTTTTCTGTTGTTTATTTATTGCTAAACAGAGAACCTAAGATCTTTGGATCCTCATCCGCTTGCTAATCTTTTTAAGAGATCCAATTATGATGAACCAATTGCTAGTGATTTTTGTGCACTAGATTATCTTTATGAAGGTTTGCTTGAAATTCATGCATCTGAAAATTGTGATGAAGTACTTTATGGAGTGATTCATGATAGATCTTTGAATAAAAAGCATGATTGCAATGATGATAGTACAGATTCTATTAATGTCAATTATGCTTATAATATGCAAAACCATAAGCTTGGGGATGCTAGTTTTGCTATGTCTACCACTTGTTGCAATGATCATGATTGGGGTGATTCTTCTTTTGATCTTGAAAATTTATTTAAGCCCGATGATGAACATGAGATTGATTATACTGTTTGCAATAATATTGAAAGTGGGTTTGGAAGTGTGTCAACTTTAGATCCCACATATTTGGAGAATGTTCAATCTTATGAAGTTTTTTGATAAAAGTGGGTTTGGAGAGGTCATGACTTCAGTTAACGTTAATCCCACTATTTTGGAAGAGTGTCAACTTTGCATACATGTGGATCATGTTAAGAATATGTTTTTTGATAGCTATATTGTTGAATTTGATTATGATCCAACATGTAATTATAATGAGAGAGGAAAATATGGTGGTAGAAATTTTCATGTTACTAAATTACCTCTCGTTATGTTGATATTGCTATTGTTTCTTTCCGCTTGATTGCATATGCTAGTTTTTGCTGTTGGAAATATGCCCTAGAGGCAATAATAAAATGGTTATTATTGTATTTCCTTGTTCATGATAATTGTCTATTGTTCATGCTATAATTGTATTAACTAGAAACCGTAATGCATGTGTGAATACATAGACCACAACATGTCCCTAGTAAGCCTCTTGTTGACTAGCTCGTTGATCAATAGATGGTTATGGTTTCCTGACCATGGACATTGGATGTCATTGATACGGGATCACATCATTAGGAGAATGATGTGGTGGACAAGACCCAATCCTAGGCATAGCACAAGATCGCGTAGTTCGTTTGCTAAGAGTTTTTCTAATGTCAAGTATCATTTCCTTAGACCATGAGATTGTGCAACTCCCGGATACCGTAGGAATGCTTTGAGTGTACCAAACGTCACAACGTAACTGGGTGGCTATAATGGTGCACTACGGGTATCTCTGAAAGTGTTTGTTGGGTTGGCACGAATCGAGACTAGGATTTGTCACTCCGTATGACGGAGAGGTATCTCTGGGCCCACTCGGTAATGCATCATCATAATGAGCTCAATGTGACTAATGATTTAGCCACGGGATCATGCATTACGGAACGAGTAAAGTGACTTGCTGGTAACGAGATTGAACGAGGTATTGGGATACCGACGATCGAATCTCGGGAAAGTAACATACCGATTTACAAAGGGAATTGTATACGGGATTGATTGAATCCCCGACATCGTGGTTCATCCGATGCGATCATCGTGGAACATGTGGGAGCCAATATGGGTATCCAGATCCCGCTACTGGTTATTGGCCGGAGAGATGTCTCGGTCATGTCTGCATGGTTCCCGAACCCGTAGGGTCTACACACTTAAGGTTCGGTGACGCTAGAGTTGTTATGAGAAATAGTATGTGGTTACCGAAGGTTGTTCGGAGTCCCGGATGAGATCCTGGACGTGACGAGGAGTTCCGGAATGGTTCGGAGGTGAAGATCGATATATTGGACGAAGGGTATTGGAGTCTGGAATTGTTTCGGGGGTACCGGGTGACGACCAACGTGTCCGAAAGGGGTTTCAGAGGCCTCGGCAAGTGTTGGGGGGCCTTATGGGCCAAGGGGAAGGGGCACACCAGCCCACTAAGGGGTTGTGCGCCCCTCCCACCCCATCTCACGTAACAAGGAGAGGTGGGGGCGCCTCCCATAGGGCAGCCTCCCCTCCTGACTTGGGGGGCAAGTCTCCTAGGGGTGGGGCACCCAAAACCCATCTAGGGTTCCCTCCCTGGCCGCCGCCCCTCCCCTAGATGGGATCTGAAGGGGCCGGCCCCCTCTCCCCTTCTCCTATAAATAGTGGGGCTGGGAGGGCTGCCAGAAGAATTAGACCCCTTCCCTGGCGCAGCCCCTCCCTCCTCCAACTCTTCCTTCTCCTCCGTAGCGCTTGGCGAAGCCCTGCCGGAGAACCACGAGCTCCATCACCACCACGCCGTCGTGTTGTCGGAGTTCTCCCTCAACTTCTCCTCTCCCCTTGCTGGATCAAGAAGGAGGAGACGTCCCGGGGCTGTACGTGTGTTGAACGCGGAGGCGCCGTTGTTCGGCGCTTAGATCTGAATCGACCGCGATATAAATCACTGCGTGTACGACTCCGCCAACCGCGCTCTTGTAACGCTTCCGCTTAGCGATCTTCAAGGGTATGAAGATGCACTCCCTCTCTCTCGTTGCTAGCATCTCCTAGATTGATCTTGGTGACACGTAGGAAAATTTTGAATTATTGCTACGTTCCCCAACATTTGCTTGCCTCGATAATTTGTTTGCCTATAAGATGCCTATGCATAGGAAGTATGTTAGACTTGGATGTGTTTTTCACGTGTTTTATGATGCTCTCTTTGTGCTTCAATTCTTGTCTTTCATGTGAGCATCGTTGAAATCTTATGCCTAGCTATAAAGCTTTAAAGAAAAGCGCTTGTTGGGAGACAACCCAATATTTTTTCCTGCTGTTATTCAATAAATAATTTATCTAGCCTCTGTTTTGGTTGTGTTTTTTGTGTTTAATTAGTGTTTGTGCCATGTAGAACCATTGGGAAGGCTTGGGGAAAGTCTTTTTGATCTTTCTGTAAAAAAACAGAAACTTTAGCGCTCACGAGAATTGCAGCCATTTTTTACTGGAGAGTGCTATTTAGTTAATTCTTTTTTCAGATGATTAATAGATAAATTCTTCACATCCAACAATTTATTTTAGATTTTTTGGGGTTCCATAAGTATTCGAAACCTTCATATTACTACAGACTGTTCTGTTTTTGACAGATTCTGCTTTTCGTGTGTTGTTTGCTTATTTTGATGAATCTATGGCTAGTAATAGAGTTTATGAACCATAGAAAAGTTGAAATACAGTAGGTTTAACACCAATATAAATCAAGAATGAGTTCATTACAGTACCTTGAAGTGGTGGTTTGTTTTCTTTTACTAACGGAGCTCACGAAGATTTTCTTTTAAGTTTTGTGTTGTGAAGTTTTCAAGTTTTGGGTAAGGATTTGATGGATTATGGAACAAGGAGTGGCAAGAGACTAAGCTTGGCGATGCCCAAGGCACTCCAGGGTAAAATCCATGGACACCAAAAAGCCTAATCTTGGGGATGCCCCGGAAGACATCCCCTCTTTCGTCTTCGTCTATCGGTAACTTTACTTGGAGCTATATTTTTATTCTTCCCATGATATGTGTTTTGCTTGGAGCGTCTTGTATGATTTGAGTTTTTGCTTTCTAGTTTACCACAATCATCCTCGCTGTACACACCTTTTGGGAGAGACACACATGAATTGGAATTTATTAGAATACTCTATGTGCTTCACTTATATCTTTTGAGCTATATAGTTTTTGCTCTAGTGCTTCGCTTATATATTTTAGAGCACGGAGGTGGTTTTATTTTATAGAAACAATTGATCTCTCATGCTTCACTTATATCATTTTGAGAGTCCTTTGGAACAGCATGGTAATTCACTTTGGTTATAAATTTTAAATGCTAAGAGAAGTTGGATGCTTGATAGATGGTTTTGAGATATAAAGGTGGTAATATTAGAAGTGTGCTAGTTGATTAATTGTGAAATTGATGAATACTTGTGTTGAAGTTGGCAAGTCCCGTAGCATCAACGTATCGTGAACGTTATGTGACAAATTTTAAGCATGGGGTGTTCTTTGATCGCTTTCCTTATGAGTGGCGGTCGGGGACGAGCGATGGTCTTTTCCTACCAATCTATCCCCCTAGGAGCATGCGCGTAGTGCTTGGTTTTGATGACTTCTAGATTTTTGCAATAAGTATGTGAGTTCTTTATGACTAATGTTGAGTCCATGGATTATACACACTCTCACCCTTCCACCATTGCTAGCCTCTTCGGCACCGTGCATGGCCCTTCCTCACCTTGAGAGTTGGTGCAAACTTCGCCGGTGCATCCAAACCCCGTGATATGATACGCTCTATCACACATAAGCCTCCTTATATCTTCCTCAAAACAGACACCATACCTACCTATATGGCATTTCCATAGCCATTCCGAGATATATGCCATGCAACTTTCCACCGTTCCATTTATTATGACACGCATCATCATTGTCATATTGCTTTGCATGATCATGTAGTTGACATCGTATTTGTGGCAAAGCCACCATTCATAATTTTTTCATACATGTCACTCTTGATTCATCGCAATCCCGATACACCGCCGGAGGCATTCACATAGAGTCATATTTTGTTCTAAGTATCGAGTTGTAATTCTTGAATTGTAATAAAATAAAAGTGTGATGATCATCATTAGAGCATTGTCCCATGTGAGGAAGGATGATGGAGACTATGATTCCCCCACAAGTCGGGATGAGACTCCGGACAAAAAAAGAGGCCAAAAAAAGAAGGGCCAAATAAAAAAATAAAAATAAAAAAAATAAATGAGAGAAAAAGAGAGAAGGGACAATGATACTATCCTTTTTCCATACTTGTGCTTCAAAGTAGCACCATGATCTTCATGATAGGGAGTCTCTTATTTTGTCACTTTCATATACTAGTGGGAATTTTTCATTAAAAAACTTGGCTTGTATATTCCAATGACGGGCTTCCTCAAATGCCCTAGGTCTTCGTGAGCAAGTGAGTTGGATGCACACCCACTTAGTTTCTTTGATGAGCTTTCGTATATTTATAGCTCTAGTGCATCCGTTGCATGGCAATCCCTACTCCTTGCATTGACATCAATCAGTGGGTATCTCCATAGCCCATTGATTATCCGCGTCAATGTGAGACTTTCCCCCTTTTTGTCTTCTCACACAACCTCAATCATCATATTCTATTCCACCCATAGTGTTATGCCCATGGTTCGCGCTCATATATTGCGTAAAAGTTGAAAGAGTTTGAAAAGGCTAAGTATGAAACAATTGCTTGGCTTGTCATCGGGGTTGTGCATGATGAGAGCATTTTGTGTGACGAAAATGAAGCATGGCCAAACTATATGACTTTGTAGGGATAAGTTTTCTTTGGCTATGGTATTTTGATAAGACATAATTGCTTGATTAGCATACTTGGAGTATTACTATTTTTATGTCAACAATAAACTTTTATCTTGAATCTTTCGGATCTGAACATTCATGCCACAATAGAGAAAAATACATTGAAGAATATTCTAGAAAGCATTCCACATCAAAAATTCTGTTTTTATCATTTACCTACTCGAGGACGAGCAGGAATTAAGCTTGGGGATGCTGATACGTCTCCAACGTATCTATAATTTTTTATTGTTCCATGCTATTATATTATCTATTTTGGATGTTAATGGACTCTATTTTACACTTTTATATTATTTTTGGGACTAACCTATTAACCGGAGGCCCAACCCAAATTGCTGTTTTTTGCTTATTTCAGTGTTTCGTAGAAAAGGAATATCAAACAGAGTCCAAACAGAATGTAACCTTCGGGAACGTGATTTTTGGAACAAACGTGATCCATAGGACTTGGAGTGGATGTCAAGCAATCAACGAGGCGGCCACGAGGCAGGGGGCGTGCCTACCCCCCCTCGGCGCGCCCTCCCCCTCGTGGGCCCCTCGTAGCTCCACCGACCTACTTCTTCCTCCTATATATGTTCACATACCCTACAAACATCCAGGAGCACCACGAAACCCTATTTCCACCGCCACAACCATATGTACCCAAGAGATCCCATCTTGGGGCCTTTTTCGGAGCTCCGCCGGAGGGGGCATTGATCACGGAGGGCCTCTACATCAACTCCATGGCCCCTCCAATGATGTGTGAGTAGTTTACTTCAGACCTTCGGGTCCATAGCTAGTAGCTAGATGGCTTCTTCTCTCTCTTTGGATCTCAATACAAAGTTCTCCTCGATTCTCTTGGAGATCTATTCGATGTAATCTTCTTTTGTGGTGTGTTTGTCGAGATCCGATGAATTGTGGGTTTATGATCAAGTTTATCTATGAACAATATTTGAATCTTCTCTGAATTCTTTTATGTATGATTGGTTTATCTTTGCAAGTCTCTCTGAATTATCAGTTTGGTTTGGCCTACTAGATTGATCTTTCTTGCAATGGGAGAAGTGCTTAGCTTTGGGTTCAATCTTGTGGTTCTCGATCCCAGTGATAGAAAGGGAAACGACACGTATTGTATTGTTGCCATCGAGGATAAAAGATGGGGTTTACATCATATTGCATGAATTTATCCCTCTACATCATGTCATCTTGCTTAAGGCGTTACTCTGTTCTTATGAACTTAATACTCTAGATGCATGCTGGATAGCGGTCGATGAGTGGAGTAATAGTAGTAGATGCAGGCAGGAGTCGGTCTACTTGTCACGGATGTGATGCCTATATACATGATCATACCTAGATATTCTCACAATTATTCGCTTTTCTATCAATTGCTCGACAGTAATTTGTTCGCCCACTGTAATACTTATGTTATCTTGAGAGAAGCTAGTAGTGAAACCTATGGCCCCCGGGTCTATTTTCCATCATACAAGTTTCCAATCTATTTTATTTTGCAATCTTTACTTTCAATCTATATCATAAAAATACCAAAAATACTTATCTTATTATTATCATCTCTATTAGTTCTCACTCTTGCAAGTGGCCGTGAAGGGATTGACAACCCCTTTATCGCGTTGGTTGCGAGGTTCTTATTTGTTTGTGTAGGTACGAGGTGACTCGCGCGTGGTCTCCTACTGGATTGATACCTTGGTTCTCAAAAATTGAGGGAAATACTTACGCTGCTTTACTGCATCACCCTTTCCTCTTCAAGGGAAAACCAACGCAGTGCTCAAGAGGTAGGAAGAAGATTTCTGGCGCCGTTGCCGTGGTGATCTACGCCAAGTCAATACATACCAAGTACCCATCACAACTCTTATCCTTCGCATTACATTATTTTCCATTTGCCTCTCGTTTTCCTCTCCCCCACTTCACCCTTGCCATTTTATTCGCCCTCTTTTTCCGTTTGCCTCTTTCCCGTTTGCTTTGATGTCTTACTTGGCTCGTTTGCTCGTTTGGTTGGAATAGTTGTTTATTTATTGCTAAACAGAGAACCTAAGATATATGGATCCTCATCCGCTTGCTAATATTTTTAAGAGATCCAATTATGATGAACCAATTGCTAGTGATTTTTGTGCACTAGATTATCTTTATGAAGTTTTGCTTGAAATTCATGAATCTGAAAATTGCGATGAAGTACATTATGGAGTGATTCACGATAGATCTTTGAATAAAAAGCATGATTGCAATGATGATAGTATAGATTCTATTAATGTCAATTGTGCTTATAATATGCAAAACCCTAAGCTTGGGGATGCTAGTTTTGCTATGTCTACTACTTGTTGCAATCATCATGATTGGGGTGATTCTTCTTTTGATCTTGAAAATTTATTTAAGCCGGCAGATCTCGGGTAGGGGGTCCCGAACTGTGCGTCTAAGGCGGATGGTAACAGGAGGCAGGGGACACGAAGTTTTACCCAGGTTCGGGCCCTCTTGATGGAGGTAAAACCGTACGTCCTGCTTGATTAATATTGATGATATGGGTAGTACAAGAGTAGATCTACCACGAGATCAGAGAGGCTAAACCCTAGAAGCCAGCCTATGGTATGATTGTGTGTTATTGTTGTGTCCTACGGACTAAAACCCTCCGGTTTATATAGACACCGAAGGGGGCTAGGGTTACACAAGGTCGGTTACAAAGGAGGAGATATACATATCCGTATTGCCTAGCTTGCCTTCCACGCCAAGTAGAGTCCCATCCGGACACGAGACGAAGTCTTCAATCTTGTATCTTCATAGTCCAACAGTCCGGCCACAGGATATAGTCCGGCTGTCCAGAGATCCCCTAATCCAGGACTCCCTCAGTAGCCCCCAAACCAGGCTTCAATGACGATGAGTCCGGCGCGCAGTGTTGTCTTCGTCATTGCAAGGCGGGTTCTTCTCCAACTTTCAAGTGTTCGTAAGCAGTGTCTGGCTCCATAAATGTTGAACCTCTCGGCTTCTGTGCCCAATAAGGGCTATCTCCCACACGTCGAATGAATGCAAGGCGCCAGGGCATTTTTACATTCGGCCCCCTAGCCAAATAAATAAATTGTCTATTAAAGGGATGGGGATTCTTAGATCCGATCCATATCAACCTCCCCCAATGAGAATTCACCAGAGCGTGCTGTGGAAAGATCCATTCGAGCATGGCCGACCTCCGCAGCTCCTCCTCCCGCCCCCATAGGCCTAAACCCGGTGATTGGGAGAGATGTTCAGTCCCGCATAGTCGATTAGTCGAGCTGCAGACTAAGGGATTTCTCCCTCCGGCGTATATGGTGCCCGTTCGAGCCGGGCTCGCCACCTACAATGGCGGGGCGCAAGCGGAGAGCCTTCCTTGTTCCTCCATGGGAGAACGGGTCTGCCTTGTTCCTTATTTACTAAGGGGACTCGGATTCCCAATTCATCTGTTCCTCCACGGGCTCCTGGAGTTCTACGGCCTCCAATTACACAATCTCACCCCTGCCTCCATTCTACATATCGCCGGCTATGTTGCTCTCTGCGAGTTGTTCCTGGGCTGCGAGGCTCACTTCGAGCTGTGGAAAAGGCTATTCTGCCTTGTCCCTCGCACATAGAGGGAATCACTTTATCAAGTGGGCGGAGCCGAAACGTGGCGCATCGCCGATACCGGATACCTGTCCGGTACCCTGAAGAAGTCGTCCGAAGACTGGCCTTCAGAATGGTTCTACATGGAGGACATCACCCTTCCGGACCCTGTTCGGCAAGGTCTTCCTGAGTTCAACAATTCTCCTCTGAAGAAGCGCCAAAGTTGGCGCCCACGGAGCCCCCAGGCGAAAGACAACGGAGAAGTCCTTTATCTGATGAACCGGATCAAAGCACTAGCTCGATCAGGATTGACAATAATCGAAGTTATGTCGATTTGCATAATGCGGGGAGTGCAGCCACTTCAATACCGTGGGCACCCCTTGTGGTGTTATAATTGGGTGGATGACGCCACCCGCTGCGGGCGTAAGGGTCCGGACAATGCTGCCGCTCTAGCGAAGATTCTGTCTGAACTGTTCAAGGGTGAGGAGGAGGAGTTCACCTGCATCAAGCCACGGGATGGATTCTCCATGTACAATCCTCAAAGCTGGGTAAGTTATATCTCCCTACTCCAATTTTTCCCGCATTCTTTGTCGTAAGTATTCACCTTGCCACTTTGCGGCAGGAACTGCGAAAAGTCATAAAGGAGGTCAGCAGCCCTTCTCCACAACCGGAGGACCCTGACCGGGCCCTCGACTCCGGACTCAAAGAAGATTCGGTTATATCCGTGGAGCTGATAGACTGGAAGTTCTGTCAGTTAAGCTGCGACGATGCCATGGTGGCCATTACGGTCGACTATCCCGGACTGCTCCCTACATCGCACGTAAGAAAAACCAAAAATCCCAACTCCAAAACTACGATCCCCTTTTAGACACTTCACCCACCATATACACATGGCATTTTACAGGGAAGGCATTCGGGACGCCCTACCGAACCCACGACAATGCGCCAACAGGAGGCACCGAGGCCGGGTAGGCCAAAAAGGAAGGTGGTCAGGACGGAGACACCGGCGCAAAGGTATAACAAACCCCGGTCCGTCGTTATCGTCTTTCTTGAAATATAATGACGCCCGCATTTCTTTAAAAGAAAAAACGCTCGCTGGAATATGTCCGGCGATGTCACTAATTATGCTTCCACCAGTTGGGCACCAGGACCGGACATAGAGGCGGAAGCCGATATGGGGCAGGCGCCGGATAATCCCCCTACGGAGGATGCGGATAGATTATCCGCTACTAACTCAGAAGTGGAAAGCGCCATGAACCATAGGCGCCGCCGGGCCGTACTCTGGGACGCTCGTTTCTCACCAGAGGCATTTGATGCCTTTAATTCCGGAGAGGCGTACCTCCGTGCTGCTCAAGATGGCCTAGCCAGAGCCACAGATCAATATGTAAAGGATGTACGGGTAAGTGAATCTGACGATTCATATGTATCAGTAGCCCCTGAGACTTGAGACAGTTAGCAAAACTGATTTAAGGATCATCTTTATTGTGTAGGTTCTTACAGAGAAGAATACTAGGCTAACACAGGAGCTAGAGGAATGCAAGACCCAACTACGGGCTGCTATGGCCGCATTGCAGGAACCAAAAAAGTCTCCTGCTGGTAACATTTATTTTAAGGAGTGATAGTTGCCATATAAGGTGCGGCATGGCTGCATATCTAACAACAGATGTTGCAGATGAATCCGGAGAAAATCTGGAGGACCAGCATGTTATGCGACAGCTAGAGGCTAGCAAACGCGTGCTGACTGAGGTTAGGCGGGAGAAAAACAATCTCCAGCACGCCAATATTAAGCTGAGCATGGAACTAAAAGACGTTCGGGGCCAGCTTGCCGACTCCGAGAAGGAGAATAAGCGGCTTCGGCGCGGCATTTTCAGTAAGTGCTTGAACGAATCCTTTTAAAGGAATTCGGTGAAGAAGCCGACTAACAGCGTTATGTCTGTAGGTATGCTGACGGGTCGTCCCGTGGAGGAAATGCCCGGGTCTGCGGGTGATCTTCTATCCGAGCTGTCACATCTGCACGAACAAGTTCAGCAGGTGATGCAAGGTGTTGCCCAGGCTTTGTGGCCATCCGTCTCCCTGCTAGAGGGCGTTGCAGAGCTTACGGAGAAGCTCAAGGGAGCACGGCGGCGCCTCCGATTATGGAAGATATCAGCCTGCCAACAGGGTGCCAGAGAGGCCTGGGCCATGGTGAAGACTCAGTATACCAAGGCAGACCCAAATCACATGGTCGAGGTCGGACCTGTGGGGCCCGACGGAAAAGAGATCCCTGTTAACTCAGTTTATGGGCAAGTAGAATTAGCCGCAAAGTATTCCCAACAGGATTGTAAGCTAGACCGCCTGTTGGATGGTATAGAAGAGGAATTTAGTCAGTCTGCATGACTATGTAATTAAAGTGACATGTATAATGCCTTCTAGCCGGATAGTAGATCATTTGTCATAGCAGACCTTTTTGCTTCAACCTCTGAGCCCAATAGTCCGGAGTGTATCCGAATACCCGCTCAGTTATATAAGAACCGAGGTATGCGTGGAGACCAGGCGTAGGGGTCATTAGTGCTTTATCAGAGAAGTGCCCAACTAGTTATGTTATATTACATGGGTAGTAAGAAACATCTTCCAGGGAGAATAGTTCCGTTAAGGGTTCCTTTCCCTGGGTAAGCATGCTCTAAAGTGCATGTCGGGACTGCGATAAGAAACGCAAAAAAGCATCTGGGGACAGATATGGACAATAAATAAAAATCATATTTTGTTCACCGACCGAATATTCCCTTAAGAACGCTAGCTTTCGGCTTCACCCAGTCTGAGGTACACATCCGGCTGACCCGGCAGTAACAATCGCAGAGGTGCTCCCCTTATGCCCTAGCTGAATTAACGGGAATGTAGGGCATAAACACAAGAGCCAGGCAACCCAGCTTGGCCAAAACTTAAGTCATATCGATGCATATAATGGTGAAAAAAGGTACATGCGGAAGTATAACACATGTGTTGGGCGTGAGGCCCAGATAAATAATTTAAGCTTCCATGAAAGAAGCCCCCAGGTATGAAGAGTGTGGCTAGTGCATCTGTAATGTACAAGTGAGGCACAAGGTGACCCTTGAAGGCCTAGAGAAATAGTAAGAGAAAGAAAGAAAGGGAAACAAGACAGATGATGTATATGCAGAAAATGGACAAAGGGAGGGGACTAACATAGAGTCCGGTGCTAGGCATAGAATCTTTGGAGCCTGGCCGCGTTCCATGGGTTCGGCTCGAGTCGACTAGTCGATGCATCCCGTAGTCGGTATGCTCCACCGGTCAGAACTTGGTCAATAATGAAGGGACCTTCCCATTTGGGCTCGAGCTTGTTCTTTTTCTTATCCGGTAGACGTAGAACTAGTTCGCCAACTTTATAAGTTTTGGCCCGTACTTCTTTGCTTTGGTATCTGCGAGCCTATTGCTGATAAAATGCGGAACGGGCTTTGGCTACGTCGCGCTCCTCCTCCAAGGTGTCCAGACTGTCCTGCCGATCGAGCTCGGCTTCTCTTTCTTCGTACATGCGCACTCGAGGTGAGTCATGAATTATGTCGCAGGGCAAGACTGCCTCTGCGCTGTACACCATAAAGAACGGTGTGTATCCGGTACTACTATTCGGCGTGGTCCGCAGCCCCCAGAGTACGGAGTCGAGCTCCTCTACCCAGTGCGTGTCAGACTCCGTTAAGGAACGCACTAATATAGGTTTAATGCCGCTCATTATAAGACCGTTTGCTCGCTCGACTTGACCCTTGGTTTGTGGGTGATAGACTGAAGCATAATCAAGCTTGATGCCTAAGGGAGTCCTGGATTAGGGGGTGTCCGGATGGCCGGACTATACCTTCAGCCAGACTCCAGGACTATGAAGATACAAGATTGAAGACTTCGTCCCGTGTCCGGAAGGGACTTTCCTTGGCGTGGAAGGCAAGCTTGGCGATACGGATATTCAGATATCCTACCATTGTAACCGACTCTATGTAACCCTAACCCTATCCGGTGTCTATATAAACCGGAGGGTTTTAGTCCGTAGGACAACATACACATCAACAATCATACCATAGGCTAGCTTCTAGGGTTTAGCCTCTCTGATCTCGTGGTAGATCTACTCTTGTACTACCCATATCATCAATATTAATCAAGCAGGACGTAGGGTTTTACCTCCATCGAGAGGGCCCGAACCTGGGTAAAACTTCGTGTCCCCTGCCTCCTGTTACCATCCAGCCTAGACGCACAGTTCGGGACCCCCTACCTGAGATCTGCCGGTTTTGACACCGACATTGGTGCTTTCATTGAGAGTTCCTCTGTGTCATCGCCATCAGGCTCGATGGCTCCAACGATCATCAATGACGATACAGTCCAGGGCGAGACCTTCCTCCCCGGACAGATCTTCGTCTTCGGCGGCTTTGCACTGTGCCGATTCACTTGGCCATCTAGAGCAGATCGAAAGCTACGCCCCTGGCCGTCAGGTCAGATTTGGAAGTTTAAACTACACGGCTGACATCCGCGGGGACTTGATCTTCGACGGATTCGAGCCACTGCCGAGCGCGCCGCACTGTCCTGACGAGCATGATCTAGCTCTGCCGCTGAATAGTGCCCTGGAGGCCGCACCCGCATCGGCTCTGATCCTTAATTCGGAGCCAACTGCGCCGATCAAGGATGGGC
The DNA here is from genome assembly GCF_018294505.1 of Triticum aestivum. Taxonomy (NCBI): domain Eukaryota; kingdom Viridiplantae; phylum Streptophyta; class Magnoliopsida; order Poales; family Poaceae; genus Triticum; species Triticum aestivum. Next base: position 134,831,238 of record NC_057800.1, on the reverse strand, counting down.
GGTTGGACGCCGCCTCGGGGGCTGCGATCACCACGGTGATTGAGCCGAACACCAGCCCTGCACTCCGCGAGACTCGTGACTCCAAGGAGCCGGACTCCTCTCCGGACTCCAAACCCTCCGTGCCCCTACCAATCGAATCCGATTGGGCGCCGATCATGGAGTTCACTGCCGCGGACATCTTTCAGCACTCGCCTTTTGGCGATATTCTGAAGACATTGAAGTCTCTCTCTTTATCAGGAGAGCCCTGGCCGGACTACGGTCAGCAAGATTGGGATGCGGACGATGAAGAAATTCAAAGCCCACCCACCACCCACTTTGTTGCCACTGTCGACGATTTAACCGACATGCTCGACTTCGACTCCAAAGACATCGACGGTATGGACGCCGATGAAGGAGACGAGGAAGAACCAGCGCCTATTGGGCCCTGGAACGCCACCTCGTCATATGACGTATACATGGTGGACGCGCCAAAAGATGGCGACGAGGAGCAGAAGGACGCACCGAAGGCTTGTTCCCTCGAAAAGCAGTCAAAGCGGCGACGCAAGCGTCACCCCACCCGCCTCGACAGAAATAGCGATCACACAGACCCAACACTGGAGCAGGGCGAACCGCTGCCGGACAACGGTAATCCGGATAATCAAACCGAACAAACAAATCCTATCAAGGATAATGGTCCGGACGACATAACGCCGGAAAGACACCCGGAGCAGCAGACTGCCCGTAAAAGGCTTGTTGCCACCGCGAGGAGTCTGAAAAAGCAGAAGCAAAGGCTCAAGGCTGCGCAAGACAAACCCCACATTAGATGGAGCAAAATACTCAATACAGCAGCGAGGTATGGCGACAATCGCCCCTCCAAGAGCTACCCAAAGCGGAAGCTGCTACCCGAATTCAATGAGGAGGCCTCAGACCCCCCACAACCAAATATCAAAGCAGCCACCTGATCGGATAGACAACCCCTCTACCAACACAGAGCGACATACAACGCCGCTCACAATACAATACGCGACCCATGCGAGGGCTCGCACCCAAAGGACGGTGCAACAAGATCCATCCATGAACCACGCAAGCGCGCCCCAGCATACAATGCAACACAACAAACACTCAAACAATGTGGTACACCCGGCTACAGGGGTGCCGCACACCCCCTATGTTTCACCGATGAGGTGCTGGACCATGAATTTCTAGAGGGATTCAAGCCCGTAAACATAGAGGCATACGACGGAACAACAGACCCTGGGGTCTGGATTGAGGATTACATCCTTCATATCCATATGGCTCGAGGAGATGATCTCCACGCCATCAAGTACCTACCCCTCAAGCTCAAAGGGCCAGCTCATCACAGGCTCAAAGGCCTCCCCGAAAGCTCCATTGGAAGTTGGGAAGAGCTCGAAGATGCCTTTCGAGCAAATTTTCAAGGGACTTATGTCCGACCTCCGGATGTGGACGATTTGAGTCATATAACTCAACATCCCGGAGAGTCAGCCCGAAAGCTTTGGAACAGGTTTCTTACTAAAAAGAACCAGATTGTCGACTGTTCGGACGCCGAAGCCTTGGCAGCTTTCAAGCATAGCGTCCGTGACGAATGGCTCGCCAGACACCTCGGCCAAAATAAGCCGAGAACGATGGCCGCATTAACAAACCTCATGACCCGCTTTTGCGTGGGTGAGGACAGCTGGCTAGCCAGATGCAGCACCAGCGACCCCAGTACATCTGAAGTTAGAGATGGAAACGGGAAATCACAGCGCAACAGCAATAACAAACGCTGGATTAAAGAAGATAGCACGAAGGGCACGGCAGTAAATGCCGGATTCAAAGGCTCTCGACCAGGTCAAAAGCCGCCCCCTAAAGGCACTAGGGATGAACTGTCCAGCCTCAACAAAATTCTAGACCAAGTATGTTAGATCCATAGTACACCTGGTAAAGCCGCTAATCATACCCACAGAGAATGTTGGGTCTTGAAGCAGTCCGGCAAGCTCAATGCCGTACACAAGGGGGAGGATACACCAAGTGAAGACGAGGACGAGCCTCCCAAACAAGACGCGGCAGAGCAAAAGAAATTTCCACCAGAAGTCAAAACAGTAAACGTGTTACACGTGATCAAGGGAAAAAACAAGGCGGCACTCTCAGGAACATATACACAAGTGCCTGTCACCGCGAAGTCCTGCCACTGGTCGTCTCAAACAATAACTTTCGACCGTCGCGATTACTCAGCAAGTATCCGGCATGCAGGATGGGCTGCCCTGGTATTAGACCCAATAATTGGCCGATATCACTTCACACGAGTTCTGATGGACGGCGGCAGTAGCCTAAACCTAATATATCGGGATACAACCCGCGGGATGGGGTTAGACCCAACACAAATTCGCCATAGAAATACTACCTTTAAAGGAGTAACACCAGGCCCAGGGGCTCGTTGTACGGGCTCCCTCTCATTACAAGTTACATTTGGCTCCCCCGATAACTTCCGTCGCGAGCATTTAACTTTCCACATCGCTCTGTTTCAAAGTGGCTATCAAGCACTGCTCGGACACGAAGCTTTTGCTCGCTTTAATGCAATACCACACTACGCCTCCCTCACACTCAAGATGCCCGGTCCACGTGGCATCATTACAGTGCATGGAGATATCAAGCGCTCTCTGCGCGCCGAAGAGAGTGAGGCTGCCTTGGCAGCCGAACATCAAAGGCGTCCGGACCAGCGATCGAGTCCAGCACCGCTATTTACACCGAATAAGTGACCACACCCCTATTTGTCAATACAAGGGGCTCAACGCGCGCAGACAAGTGGCAATTTCTTATCATCTTCAATTATACATGGCCTGACTAGGGGGTGTCCGGATGGCCGGATTAGGGGGTGTCCGGATGGCCGGACTATACCTTCAGCCGGACTCCAGGACTATGAAGATACAGGATTGAAGACTTCGTCCCGTGTCCGGAAGGGACTTTCCTTGGCGTGGAAGGCAAGCTTGGCGATACGGATATTCAGATCTCCTACCATTGTAATGACTCTATGTAACCCTAACCCTATCCGGTGTCTATATAAACCGGAGGGTTTTAGTCCGCAGGACAACATACACATCAACAAACATACTATAGGCTAGCTTCTAGGGTTTAGCCTCTCTGATCTCATGGTATATCTACTCTTGTACTACCCATATCATCAATATTAATCAAGCAGGACGTAGGGTTTTACCTCCATCGAGAGGGCCCGAACCTGGGTAAAACTTCGTGTCCCCTGCCTCCTGTTACCATCAGGCCTAGACGCACAGTTCGGGACCCCCTACCTGAGATCCGTCGGTTTTGACACTGACAATGCCCATTTTGCTGCACCAGAGTTTTACCTCGTCGGCCGTGAAGTTCGTGCCATTATCAATGATGATGCCGTGGGGGACGCCATAACGGTGTACAACCCCGGATATGAAGTCTATCACCGGTCCGGATTCGGCTGTTTTAACAGGTCTGGCCTCTATCCTTTTGGTGAATTTATCCACCATGACCAGTAAGTATTTTTTCTTGTGGGTTCCCCTTTAAGGGGTCCATCCATGTCAAGCCCCCAGACCGCAAAGGGCCATGTAATGGGGATTGTTTGGAGGGCGGTGGGTGGCATGTGGCTTTGATTTGCAAAGAGCTGGCAACCGGCGCAACGTTGGACCAAGTCCTGTGCGTCTGCCCGGGCTGTTGGCCAATAAAATCTTGTGCGGAAGGCCTTGCTTACAAGGGCCCCGGCTGCGGCGTGATGACCGCCGAGTCCGGCGTGAATTTCTGCCAAAAGATTCCACCCTTCCTCTTCGGAGATGCACCTTTGAAGGACTCCGATAGTGCTTTTTTTGTACAATTCTCCCTCATGGACCCGGTAGGCCTTGGATCTCCGCACTATCCAGCGTGCCTCATTTTGGTCCTCCGGAAGTTCCTGTCTAGTTAGGTAGGCCAGGAATGGTTCTGTCCACGGGGCAATAATGGCCATTATTACGTGGGCTGAAGGTGTTATTTCGGTGGCAGAGCCTATGATTGTGTCAGAGTATTCGGTATCGGGCATTTTGGTCGGGTCTGGACTATAGTTACCGGTGTCTCCTTCCCATACTACGGATGGCTTGAACAGCCTTTCCAGAAATATGTTGGGGGGACCGTATCGCGTTTTCCAGGCACTTTCCATCGCATAGTACTTTTGTACTATGGACGCCAAGTTAGCGAAGCGTGTTATCTCACGGCGATTTATGGCGTTAAGGATTCCCTTGTCCGTGCAATTATTGCAGAAAAATAGGATTGTGTCTTCCTCGCGACAGTCCTTAACCTTGTTCATCGCGAGGAGGAATCTGGCCCAATAGTGATGTACTGTTTCCTGGGGCTCTTGCCTGATGTGGGAAAGATCGCTTAAGTTTGGGTGGGTGGGTGGAATTGAATCCGAACCGTCACCTGATCTGGGATCCAGGTGCCGAGGAATTTCCAATTTTGGAAGTTCCGGTTCCGGGGTGTGACCCGATAATCCTGGCCCGCTGCCTGACTCTAAGTTCAGGGATTGGATGTTGTCCTCCCGCGAACGGGCGTCCGGCTCAGAGAGCTCAGGAATTCGGACATAGTTGGTCCTCAAGATGGAGGAGAGGTCGCCGCATTGTTCCTCCACCATTGCAATATGATGGGTGACCGGTGGAGAGTTAATCTCCCTTTGATCGGGTTTAAGCCCAATCCGATCATAGTCCATAGCGACTCCCAAGGCGGCGATGCGATCTAAGAGCTCGTTTAAGGAGGCAAGCTCCATTGGATCCATCTGTTCGGCGAGTGCCGATTTGACGTGGAGGCTGTTTTCGATGACCCGAGAAGTCATCGTCGGCGCGGCGGCCGAACAGGCGGTCATGATGAAACCACCTAGCCGGAGAGTTTGACCGATAGCCAATGCTCCCCCGACAGTAGTACCATCTTTAAAGACGAGACGAGACATCCTTCCTTCTGGCGAAGGCACAGAGGAACTCTCAATGAAAGAACCAATGTCGGTGTCAAAACCGGCGGATCTCGAGTAGGGGGTCCCGAATTGTGCGTCTAAGGCGGATGGTAACAGGAGGCAGGGGACATGAAGTTTTACCCAGGTTCGGTCCCTCTTGATGGAGGTAAAACCCTACGTCCTGCTTGATTAATATTGATGATATGGGTAGTACAAGAGTAGATCTACCACGAGATCAGAGAGGCTAAACCCTAGAAGCTAGCCTATGGTATGATTGTATGTTATTGTTGTGTCCTACGGACTAAAACCCTCCGATTTATATAGACACTGAAGGGGGCTAGGGTTACACAAGGTCGGTTACAAAGGAGGAGATATACATATCCGTATTGCATAGCTTGCTTTCCACGCCAAGTAGAGTACCATCCGGACACGAGACGGAGTCTTCAATCTTGTATCTTCATAGTCCAACAGTCCGGCCACAGGATATAGTCCGGCTGTCCGGAGAGCCTCTAATCCAGGACTCCCTCACCCATGATGAACATGAGATTGATTATAATGTTTACAACAATATTGAAAGTGGGTTTGGAAGAGTTCCAACTTTAGATCCCACATATTTGGAGAATGTTCAATCTTATGAAGTTTTTTGATAAAAGTGGGTTTGGAGAGGTCACGACTTTAGATAATGTTAATCCCACTATTTTGGAAGAGTGTCAACTTTGCATACATGTGGATCGTGTTAAGAATATGTTTTTGGATAGCTATATTGTTGAATTTGATTATGATCCTACATGTAATTATTATGAGAGAGGAAAATATGGTGGTAGAAATTTTCATGTTACTAAATTACCTCTCGTTATGTTGAGGTTGCTATTGTTTCTTTCCGCTTCCTTCCATATGCTAGTTTTTGCTTGCCTCAATAATTTGTTTGCCTATAAGATGCCTATGCATAGGAAGTATGTTAGACTTAGATGTGTTTGTCACGTGCTTTATGATGCTCTCTTTGTGCTTCAATTCTTGTCTTTCATGTGAGCATCGTTGAAATCTTATGCCTAGCTATAAAGCTTTAAAGAAAAGCGCTTGTTGGGAGACAACCCAATATTTTTTCCTGCTGTTATTCAATAAATAATTTATCTAGCCTCTGTTTTGGTTGTGTTTTTTGTGTTTAATTAGTGTTTGTGCCAAGTAGAACCGTTGTGAAGACTTGGGGAAAGTCTTTTCGATCTTGCTGTAAAAACAGAAACTTTAGCGCTCACGGGAATTGCTGCCATTTTTTACTGGAGAGTGATATTTAGTTCATTCTTTTTGCAGATGATTAATAGATAAATTCCTCAGGTCCAGCAATTTATTTTAGAATTTTTGGGGTTCCATAAGTATTCGGAACCTTCAGATTACTACAGACTGTTCTGTTTTTGACAGATTCTGTTTTTTGTGTGTTGTTTGCTTATTTTGATGAATCTATGGCTAGTAATAGAGTTTATGAACCATAGAAAAGTTGGAATACAGTAGGTTTAACACCAATATAAATCAAGAATGAGTTAATTACAGTACCTTGAAGTGGTGGTTTGTTTTCTTTTAATACGGGGTGTGGGTGAGTAGAGGGATGGCCTGGCCAGCGGTGGGAGTAGTAGGGGGCGGTGAGGCCTCTGCCGCATCACAGCCGGCCACGGGAGGCAGGAGAACAAGGCACGACCGGCGCTGGTTTGGGAAACTGGAGCAAGAAGACCAGAGGTTGAAGAAGCACTACGCCGTTGGATGGACATCGTACGGTCACTGGAGCTAGAATCGTGCATATTGACTAAGTTGACAAAGCCCTCCGTCCCCGTCAACTTAGTAGACCCACAAGTCAGCCTGCAACTATACTGGGTCCCAGCTAGCAGGGGGAGTATTCATTTTTTGTGCGTAATAAGGAGGCACTTCCTTGCGTGGAAAGATATAGCTGGTGGGTCCAAGCTGTCAGCGGCGGCAACGTTTTTTTTTCGCAAAATACAGAGGCCCTTTCGGTGGGTCCTAGATGTCAGGTGGAGGAATCATTATTTTGCGTGTAATAGGGAGGCATTTCCTTGCATGTGGCCATGGACCCAGCTGTCAGCCACTCCACGTACAGTCCACTTCATATGCATGTCGGTCGACCTTGTTGACCAGGCCGCGCCGAGAGCGCCAGGGCGGTGGACGACGGTGAGGCCTAGGAAGGGAACGACACAGAGGTAGGGAAGACTCTATAGTTGTTTCCCACGTAGAGGGGAGTACGACTATACGAGGGTTTACTGGTTCGTCTGCCGTCTCGGAAGAATAATAGCAGGTGTGGGTGGGTAGAGGGATGGCTAGGCCAGCAATGGGAGTACGGTGGGGCGGTGAGCCCTGCGCGGCAGCACAGCCGGCCACGGGGAGGAGGGAGCAGGTAGTCTCGCCGGAGCTTGTTTGAGCGGCTGGAGCAGGAAGAGCAGAGATTGAAGAAGCACGACGGCTGTTGCATGGAAATCCAACAGTCACTGCTTGTGCGTCAACCTTTTTTTTTAGGAAAGCTTCAAATCTGTGGAAAACATCATACATCCCATTTTCCATTATTTCTAATAATTTACAGCCCATTTGCTAATTCTTAAGGTCTTTTTGGAGCCCGTATTCTTTTTGTTAGCATTACAGCCCATATTGTGGCCATGGTTAAAAAATTATATGAAATTTTGCATATTTCGGTGCGGTCCGAACTGTTTTTAATCCCGAAATTTCGAGTCACATTCAAACTGATTTTAAAAATAAATGTATATCAATATAAAATCCAACAAATTGTCCACGCATAAAAATCAATGCAATTTAAAATCTCGAAATGAAAAAAAGAAATTTGAAATTAATTGTCGGTTTGATGTGTTTTAAAAATGTACAGCCCATTTCTGATTACAGATAGGCCATTTTCTCGGCCAGCCAAATGAAGCTCTCCTCGTCTTGAAAGATTTGCAGCCCAACAGGCCTGACAAAGCGACTTACTTGGCAAATCACAAAAAATTGGGCTGTGGCCGTGGACCCAGCTGTCAGCCTCTCCACGTACAGTACTCTTCCGATGGAAGTCGGTCGTGACCACATTGACCTTGTCGCGCCAAGAGCACCAAGGCGGTGGACGACGACGAGGCCTAGGAAGGGGACGACGCGGAGCCAGGGAAGACGCGGTAGTGGATGCCCACGCGGAGAGGAGTACGAGGGTTCACTAGTTCGGCTGCGGTGTGAGGCTGTCGTCGCCGCAGAATAACATGGGGTGTGGGTGAGTGGAGGGATGGCCTGGCCAGCGATGGGAGTAGTATGGGTGTGGTGTGCCTCCATGGCAGCACAGCCGGCCACGGGAGGCAGGAGCAGGCAGCACGATCGGTGCTGCTTTGGGCGGCTGGAGCAATAAGACCAGAGGTTGAAGAAGCACTAAGGCCGTTGGATGGACATCGTATAGTCACTAGATCTAGAATCGTTCATATGGACTATGTTGACAAAGCCCTCCGTCCCCGTCAACTTAGTAGGCCCACAAGTCAGCCTCCCACTATGGTGGGTTCCAGCTGGCAGGGGGTATTCATTTTTTTGTGCGCAATAAGGAGGCACTTCCTTGCGTGCGAAGATATAGTTGGTGGGTCCGACCTGTCAGCGGACGAAACGTTTTTTCGTGAAATACAGAGGCCCTTCTGACGGGTCCCAGATGTCAGGTGGAGGAATCATTATTTTGCGCGTAATAAGTAGGCATTTCCTTGTGTGCGGCCGTGGACCCAGCTGTCAGCCTCTCCACGTACAATCCACTTCCGATGGATGTCATTTGTTGATCATGTTGACCACGCCGCGCTGAGAGCACCAGGGCGGTGGACGATGGCGAGGCCTACGAAGGGAATGACATGGAGCCAGGGAAGACATGACAGTGGCTGCCCACGCGGTGGAGAGTATGAGGGTTGACTGGTTCGGCTGCCGTCGCCGGAAAATAACAGGAGGTGTGGGTGAGTAGAGGGATAGACAGGCCAGGGATGCGAGTATATGATGGGGCATTGAGGCCTGCCCGGCAGCACAGCCGGCCACGGGAGGCGGGACCAGGCGGTTCCGACGGCGCTGGTTTGGGCGGCTGGGGCAACAAGATCAGAGACTGAAGAAGCACGATTACCGTTAGATTGACATCTAACGGTCTGACGCTGGTAGAGTCGATTGTTGACTAAGTTTCTTTTTTGATAAACCTTGTGTACGCATGAACTTAGTAGGCCCACAAGTCAGCCTCCAAATCTGTGGCAGACAACATAGAGCCCATTTGCTATTTTTTTTAATAATTTCCAGCTCATTTGCTAATTCTTAAGTAATTTATTACGGTCTATTTTCTGCCCAGGACCATGGTCAAAATGTTCAACCTTATTTCACATATTTCGGTGGAGTCCGAACTTTTATAATCCCGAAATGATAAATATTTTTTAAGAACTTATTGATTTGCCAAAAAATCGTTTTGTTTTTGTAAGCAAATAAGACATGGGACAATTTAGTTGGTTTCAGGGAAAACCAGTGGTAAAAAATCAGCGCTGGGAGGGAAAACAACAACAAAAATAAGGATGTCAATATGAAAAGGGAATTTTATGTATTTTCAATATAATGATATGTGTATTTGAACTAGTAAAACTATAGGTAGAGATTAGAAAACGAATGTAGGACATGTGTTTCAAGAGGAAAATAGAACTGGGTTGTGTGTTTGATTCAGTAAAAAAAGTGCATGTGGATGTTGTAAGACAAAATATAACTAACGCTGGCGGGCCAGAAGCCAGTAGATACCTGTTGGATCTTTGTGCCCCGTTGTCGTCATGGGCTGGGCCTGCTAAAAACAAAACCAAGCCTGGGCAGTCTACAGCCCAGTTGAAAATTGCTCGACCTAAAAAAACACTATACGTGCTCAATAAACGAGAGAATTCTACAAGTACAAACTCATAATTGGGATGCAGCAGGGATATTGTTTTTTCATCGTGACAATAAGAGCATTCACTTGTTTCAAAAAAATTGGAGAACTGGGAATTCCAACGGCAGGTGCTTATGCTACCCATTGATACGTCTCCAACGTATCTATAATTTTTGATTGCTCCATGCTTAATTATCTACTGTTTTGGACATTATTGGGCTTTATTATCCACTTTTATATTATTTTTGGGACTAACCTATTAACCGGAGGCCCAGCCGGAATTGATGTTTTTGCCTATTTTAGGGTTTCGAAGAAAAGGAATATCAAACGGAGTTCAAACATAATGAAACCTTCGGGAACGTGATTTTCTCACCGAACATAATCCAGGAGACTTGGACCCTACGTCAAGAAACAAAGGAGGAGGCCACGAGGTAAGGGGCGCGCCTACCCCCCCCCCCCCCCAAGCACGCCCTCCACCCTCGTGGGCCCCTTGTTGCTCCACCGACGTACTCCTTCCTCCTATATATACCTACGTACCCCCAAACGATCTGATACAGAGCCAAAACCCTAATTCCACCACCGCAACTTTCTGTATCCATGAGATACCATCTTGGGGCCTGTTCCGGAGCTCCGCCGGAGGGGGTATCCATCATGGAGGGCTTCTACATCAACACCATAGCCCCTCCGATGAAGTGTGAGTAGTTTACCTCAGACCTACGGGTCCATAGTTATTAGCTAGATGACTTCTTCTCTCTTTTTGGATCTCAATACAATGTTCTCCCCCTCTCTTGTGGAGAACTATTCGATGTAATCTTCTTTTTGCGGTGTGTTTGTTGAGAACGATGAATTGTGGGTTTATGATCAAGTATATCTATGAACAATATTTGAATCTTCTCTGAATTCTTTTATGTATGATTGGTTATCTTTGCAAGTCTCGTCGAATTATCAGTTTGGTTTGGCCTACTAGATTGATCTTTCTTGCAATGGGAGAAGTGCTTAGCTTTGGGTTCAATCTTGCAGTGTCCTTTCCCAGTGACAATAGGCGCAGTAAGGCACGTATTGTATTGTTGCCATCGAGGATAACAAGATGGGGTTTTCATCATATTGCATGAGTTTATCCCTCTACATCATGTCATCTTTATTAAGGCGTTACTCTGTTTTTGTAAACTTAATACTCTAGATGCATGCTGGATAGGGGTCGATGAGTGGAGTAATAGTAGTAGATGCAGGCAGGAGTCGGTCTACTTGTCTTGGACATGATGCCTATATACATGATCATACCTAGATATTCTCATAACTATGCTCAATTTTGTCAATTGCTCAACAGTAATTCGTTCACCCACCCTAAATTACCTATGCTCTTGAGAGAAGCCACTAGTGAAACCTATGGCCCCCGGGTCTATCTTCATCATATTAATCTTCCAATACTTAGTTATTTCCTTTGCTTTTATTTTACTTTGCATCTTTATCATATAAATACCAAAAATATTATCTTATCATATCTATCAGATCTCACTCTCGTAAGTGACCATGAAGGGATTGACAACCCCTTATCGCGTTGGTTGCGAGGAGCTATTTGCTTTGTGCAGGTACGAGGGACTCGTGCATAGCCTCCTACTGGATTGATACCTTGGTTCTCAAAAACTGAGAGAAATACTTATGCTACTTTGCTGCATCATCCTTTCCTCTTCGGGGAAATCCAATGCAGTGCTCAGGAGGTAGCAAGAAGAATTTCTAGCGCCGTTTCCGGGGAGTCTACGCAAAAGTCAAACATACCAAGTACCCATCACAATCTTTATCTCCCGCATTACATTATTTGCCATTTGCCTCTTGTTTTCCTCTCCCCCACTTCACCCTTGCCGTTTTATTCCCCTCTCTCTCTATCCTCCTTCTCTTTTTCTGTTTGCCTCTTTTCCCTTTGCTTGTCGTTATGGCTAGTCCCTTATCTTCTCTGTTGTATCCCAAGAATGAAATTCTAAATTTTAAGCAAAGGGAGGGAGAAAATCTAAAAGACACTTGGTATAGAATTTGCAATGCACAAAATAAATCTACCAGGAAGCAATCTACTTCCGTTCTTCTTCACAATTTTTGTGTAGGCGTTGCTCCTTGGTACAGATATGTACTTGATACCATTACCGGAGGGAATTTCTTGGGTAGCCACACTTTTGATTCTTATAATGCTATGATAGATTTATTTGGCTCACCGCCTCTTTTGGTTAATGGGACTGTATTAACTTTGGAGCATGTAATGCAAAGGCTCGAAATTATTGAAAATAAGGTTGCTACCATAGAGTCCATTGAAAATTTGGATAAAAAGATCCACAACCGAATCTCTCAATATGTATCTAAAGTAGGAGTCACTTTGAAAAATATTAAAGAGAAGGAACCCATAGTTAATGAGAAAATAAATCATGATTCCACTAGGATCGATAAGCTTGAAGGTATCATTACCAACTTGGCAACCACTTTTTCTTCCATAAAGAATACTCCAAGTCCTCCTACTAAAATTGCCAAGCTTATGTATGTTCCTAAAAATAAGGGTGAATCCTCTAGTAAGGAAAATGCGGATCTCAAATCTATAAGTATCCATCCCAATCTTGTTGCTATCATTAAGGAACCATTTGTTACAAATGAATTTTTTGATCTTGTGCCTAAAAGTTTGATAATAACTAAAAATAAAGAAATTCCTAAGGATGGTAGATGCCTCATTGAAGAATTTCCAACCAAAGATGGCAATACCTAGATCTACCCTTGCTTTTTATGCCTAGCTAGGGGCGTTAAACGATAGCGCTTGTTGGAAGGCAACCCAATTTTATTTTTATTCCTTGCTTTTTGCTCCTTTTTAGTAATAAATAATTTATCTAGCCTCTGTTTAGGTTGTGTTTTTTGTGTTTAATTAGTGTTTGTGCCAAGTAGAACCGTTGGGAAGACTTGGGGAAAGTCTTGATATCTTGCTGTAAAAAATAGAAACTTTAGTGCTCACGAGAACTGCTGCCATTTTTATTTGGAAAGTTCTATTTAGTTAATTATTTTTGCAGATTATTAATAGATAAATTCCTCACGCCCAGCAATTTATTTTAGAATTTTTGGGGTTCCAGATCTTGCGCTAGCTACAGATTACTACAGACTGTTCTGTTTTTGACAGATTCTGTTTTTTGTGTGTTGTTTGCTTATTTTGATGAATCTATGGCTAGTAAAATAGTTTATAAACCATAGAGAAGTTGGAATACAGTAGGTTTAACACCAATATAAATAAATAATGAGTTCATTACAGTACCTTGAAGTGGTGTTTTTTTCTTTCGCTAACGGAGCTCACGAGATTTTCTACTTTAAGTTTTGTGTTGTGAAGTTTTCAACTTTTGAGTAAAGATTTGATGGATTATGGAACAAGGAGTGGCAAGAGCCTAAGCTTTGGGATTCCCATGGAACCCACAAGATAATCTAAGGACACCTAAAAGCCAAATCTTGGGGATGCCCCAGAAGGCATCCCCTCTTTTCGTCCTCTTCTATCGGTAACTTTACTTGGAGCTATATTTTTATTCACCACATGATATGTGTTTTGCTTGGAGCGTCTTGTATGATTTGAGTCTTTTCTTTTTAGTTTACCACAATCATCCTTGCTGTACACACCTTTTGAGAGAGCCATACATGATTTGTAATTTGTTAGAATACTCTATGTGCTTCACTTATATCTTTTTGAGTAATATAGTTTTGCTCTAAGTACTTCACTTATATCTTTTAGAGCACGGTGGTGGATTTGTTTTATAGAAACTATTGATCTCTCATGCTTCACTTAGATTATTTTGAGAGTCTTAAATAGCATGGTAATTTGTTTAAATAATCCTAATATTCTAGGTATTCAAGATTAGTAAAAATAATTCTTATGAGTGTTTTGAATACTAAGAGAAGTTTGATGCTTGATGGTTGTTTTGAGATATGGAGGTAATAATATCAAAGTCGTGCTAGTTGAGTAGTTGTGAATTTGAAGAAATGCTTGGGTTGAAGTTTGCAAGTCCCGTAGCATGCACGTATGGTAAACGTTATGTAACAAATTTGAAATATGAGGTGTTATTTGATTGTCCTCCTTATGAGTGGCGGTCGGGGACGAGCGATGGTCTTTTCCTACCAATCTATCCCCCTAGGAGCATGCGCGTAGTGCTTGGTTTTTGATGACTTGTAGATTTTTTCAATAAGTATGTGAGTTCTTTATGACTAATGTTGAGTCCATGGATTATATGCACTCTCACCCTTCCATCATTGCTAGCCTCTTCGGTACCGTGCATTGCCCTTTCTCACATTGAGAGTTGGTGCAAACTTCGCCGGTGCATCCAAACCCCGTGATATGATACACTCTTTCACACATAAACCTCCTTATATCTTCCTCAAAACAGCCACCATACCTACCTATTATGGCATTTCCATAGCCATTCCGAGATATATTGCCATGCAACTTTCCACCATTCCGTGTATCATGACACATTCATCATTGTCATATTGCTTAGCATGATCATCTAGTTGACATAGTATTTGTGGCAAAGCCACCATTCATAATTCTTTCATAAATGTCACTCTTGGTTCACTGCATAACCCGGTATACCGCCGGAGGCATTCATATAGAGTCATATCTTGTTCTAAGTATCGACTTGTAATTCTTGAGTTGTAAATAAATAGAAGTGTGATGACCATCATTCATAGAGAATTGTCCTAAAAAAAGGAGAAAGGCCAAAAAAGAAAGGCCAAATAAAAAAGGAGACAATGCTACTATCCTTTGCCACACTTGTGCTTCAAAGTAGCACCATAATCTTCATGATAGAGAGTCTTTTGTTTTGTCACTTTCATATACTAGTGGGATTTTTTCATTATAGAACTTGGCTTGTATATTCCAACAATGGGCCTCCTCAAGTGGCCTAGGTCTTCATGAGCAAGCAAGTTGGATGCACACCCACTTAGTTTCTTTTGTTGAGCTTTCATACATTTATAGCTCTAGTGCATCTGTTGCATGGCAATCCCTACTCCTTGCATTAACATCAATCGATGGGCATCTCCATAGCCCATTGATTAGCCTCGTTGATGTGAGACTTTCTCCTTTTTGTCTTCTCCACATAACCTCCATCATCATATTCTATTCCACCCATAGTGCTATATCCATGGCCCGCGCTCATATATTGCATGAAAGTTTATAGGTTTGAGATTACTAAAGTATGAAATAATTGCTTGGCTTGTCATCGGGGTTGTGCATGATGAGAGCATTCTTGTGTGACGAAAATGGAGCATGACTAAACTATATGATTTTGTAGGGATGAACTTTCTTTGGCCATGTTATTTTGGGATGACATAATTGCTTAGTTAGTATGCTTGAAGTATTATTATTTTTATGTCAATATGAACATTTATCTTGAATCTTTCGGATCTGAATATTCATACCGCAATTAAGAAGAAGTACATTAAAATTATGCCAGGTAGCACTCCGCATCAAAAATTCTGTTTTTATCATATACCTACTCGAGGACGAGCAGGAATTAAGCTTGGGGATGCTTGATACGTCTCCAACTTATCTATAATTTTTGATTGCTCCATGCTATATTATCTACTGTTTTGGACATTATTGGGCTTTATTATCCACTTTTATATTATTTTTGGGACTAACCTATTAACCGGAGGCCCAACCCAGAATTGCTGTTTTTTGCCTATTTTAGGGTTTTGAAGAAAAGGAATATCAAACGGAGTCCAAATGGAATGAAACCTTCGGGAACGCGATTTTCTCACCGAACATGATCCAGGAGACTTGGACCCTACGTCAAGAAACAAAGGAGGAGGCCACGAGGTAGGGGGCGCACATACCCTCCCTCCCATGCACGCCCTCCACCCTCGTGGGCCCCCTTGTTGCTCCACCGATGTAGACCTTCCTCCTATATATACCTACATACCCCCAAACGATCAGATACTAAGCCAAAACCCTAATTCCACCGCCGCAACTTTCTGTATCCACGAGATCCCATCTTGGGGCCTGTTCCGGAGCTCCGCCGGAGGGGGTATCCATCACGGAGGGCTTCTACATCATCACCATAGCCCCTCCGATGAAGTGTGAGTAGTTTACCTCAGACTTATGGGTCCATAGTTATTAGCTAGATGGCTTGTTCTCTCTTTTTGGATCTTAATACAATGTTCTCCCCCTCTCTTGTGGAGATCTATTCGATGTAATCTTCTTTTTGCGGTGTGTTTGTTGAGACCGATGAATTGTGGGTTTATGATCAAGTCTATCTATGAACAATATTTGAATCTTCTCTGAATTCTTTTATGTATGATTGGTTATCTTTGCAAGTCTCTTTGAATTAACAGTTTGGTTTGGCCTACTAGATTGATCTTTCTTGCAATGGGAGAAGTGCTTAGCTTCGGGTTCAATCTTGCGGTGTCCTTTCCCAGTGACAATAGGGGCAGCAAGGCACGTATTGTATTGTTGCCATCAAGGATAACAAGATGGGGTTTTCATCATATTGCATGAGTTTATCCCTCTACATCATGTCATCTTGCTTAAGGTGTTACTTTGTTTTCATGAACTTAATACTCTAGATACATGCTGGATAGCGGTCGATGAGTGGAGTAATAGTAGTAGATGCAGGCAGGAGTCGGTCTACTTGTCTTGGACGTGATGCCTATATACATGATCATACCTAGATATTCTCATAACTATGCTCAATTTTGTCAATTGCTCAACAGTAATTCGTTCATCCACCGTAAATTACCTATGCTCTTGAGAGAAGCCACTAGTGAAACCTTTGGCCCCGGGTCTATCTTCATCATATTAATCTTCCAATACTTAGTTATTTCCTTTGCTTTTATTTTACTTTGCATCTTTATCATAAAAATACCAAAAATATTATCTTATCATATCTATCAGATCTCACTCTCGTAAGTGACCATAAAGGGATTGACAACCCCTTATCGCGTTGGTTGCGAGGAGCTATTTGCTTTGTGCAGGTATGAGGGACTCGCGCGTAGCCTCCTACTGGATTGATACCTTGGTTCTCAAAAACTGAGGGAAATACTTACGCTACTTTGTTGCATCATCCTTTCCTCTTCGGGGAAATCCAACACAGTGCTCAAGAGATAGCACCCATCAAATAAAAATCAGGTGCCTGCAAATTCATTTTTAAACAAATGATTCAGCTTTATATCCACGTCGACCCTCGGCATGATGGTTGGAAGCAAATGCCAAGTTCATACCAAAAGATCGTTAAAAACAATACCAACTTGTAGACGACAAGGTAGTACAAGTACCAATACCAAACTAACTTATAATCTTTTTACTCCTGGCCCTAGTGTTCGTCTGGTAGAAAATCTTGCAGAGGACCAGCTCCCGCTCCTTTTCTTGCTCCAGGTCCCCGAGGTGGTACTGGTGCATCACCTAGTTGGTCCTCTGCTGGTTGAAGTTCTTGTTGGTGTGCAGCGCCAGAACCTTTTTGATGCTCGTCTGCCGGCCGTTGACCATCACCGGCAAGGTATTGCCGGTGTTGTGCCACATCGCGTGCATGCCACACTCCGACTGTATCTTGCGACGCGTCCACGTGCCCCTTTTGAACGCCCTGGAAGTGTGCTGGAAGAAATGCTTGCTTAGGCCACTCAGTGTGACACATGCAGTATTGTCGAATACAGGTTTTAGTGTACGTAGTTAGCACTTTCATAACATCTTTGGCATGTTGCAGTCACTTGTTTCACTTTTTATTAACTGTCAAATTGTAATTGCTTCACCAGGTCTACGTCTAAAAATAAAAATAGAGCTATAAACAAAGGAATATGTTTGTGCAAGTAGACGGCCGATCGGTGTCTTACCTGGAAGTTTCTCAGGATGGGTGTAGCATATGCCGTGCTCGCTGTCGATGGTTGGTATGAACAAATCGATAAGAGGGTGAGATCTCGCGCTATCAGCACTCACTTTGGCCTCAAGGTGCTTGATCAGCTCCTGATCTGTGGGATCGAACTTGACACCAGCCGGCAGCACCGGCCAATCCTTCTTCGAATTGCATGGGTTAATTTCCAGTTATATGGTACTCAATGTATGATCAATCGACTGTTTTATGTGAATGATGAAAGATTTTGACAGATAAGTGGTACTCCAAATCTGAAGTCCAGAATACCCGAACACGCCGCCGGGATTCTTGTGTCACCTCACGCGCAGCGTGTTGTCACGTCAATTCAATGTGTGGACATGATGAATAATTTAACCGACGTATACTAGTAGTGCTGATGTACTACTTACTAGTCGTATTTAGTGTCACATTTTAGCCATAGGTTTAACTATTAAGTACGCACTTGAAGCCTAAGTGATATATATATATATATATATATACTGCACAACATCTCCATCATCATTATCAGTACATCCTGCGTAGGTGAGTTAGGATGCACTTGATCCCAGAAAGGTATCTATCCTTCAAACCAGAGGAGTGCTTCAAACTAACAACAGTACATAATATCCAACAAAAGAGGGTCATGCTACATCAGCAGAATACATGGCTCAGCCTACATATCAGTACGAATCAAGTTGTGCATATTTGCTGTTGGCATGACCACATCGCCGCATGTCGGGTTTGCAAAAGCCATCCATCGCATGGAAGCTTGATGCCTTTCACACACTGAAGATTATCTGGCAACAAGCTGTGTCGACGAATCTTTGGATATGGTGATTCATGAAACCCATGGTATGATGTGTAAGCACAGTCCCCCTAGCGAATGGAAGTTGCATAGCACGGTAATCATCGCCGGTGATATGATCGATGATTGGTTGGATGATCGGATAATTGAGCCCGAGGAACATGGAGTGGTTGCCGAGGCTGTAAACCCGCCTCCAGTTGAATATGCCTGGCCCAACAGAGCTGGGATCTTTCTCGAACATGAAGCAGCCATAGCCATCAATGTCACGAATGCCCAGGCATTGTACTGCATGCGGTTTGATGAAATGGTTTGGTCAATTTGGTACGTGCAAATGAGCATCAAATGAGCACCGTCAGCTAAACGAGCGATAAACCACCACCCATTGGCTGGTATGATTCCAGGTCCTAGAACCATGAAGGCCAGCGCATTTGCATCTGCTGCAACAATTCAAATTGGAGACCAAAAGGACAAAAATAAACAATCATGTTCAGAGTATGTGTGGAATTAAGATTATTATAACAGTGACACATGTCATAGACAGAGAATTGCAATGCCATGGTCATAATCATACCCCAAGTTAAAAAAAATAAGCCAATGGCTTTCATATTCTAGCAATATATCATGGTTCAAACATCATGTAACAATGAGAGGAAAACAGATATGACAGGGCCTACTCATATTCTACCATAGCACTTACTATATAGTTATCATATCAGATATGACATGCATTGTTATAAAAATCCTGGAAATGGGAGTAACATATAGCAATCATGAGGTTATACTCATAATATCTATTCTAACAATCATTAGATACCAATTGTTCTCATATCAACTCTAACAATAACATGTGTGGTCATAAAAATCTAGGAAATGAGAGGAACATATAGCAATGATGTGGTTATAGACATACTATATATTCTAAATTTGTAACAATGAACAGGCAGTCATATTCTTAAGGTAAAGATGAGATGAGATAGAACAATTACACGATGATAGATTCCAACAGTATAGGCAGCCAATATGTGCATCGACTGCATAAACGATGCCATCATGCACAATAGCATCAGACAGAAATGTTGGGTAAAGAGGATCGACGATGAGCCATAACCATGTATCACGACCGGATTCCAGATAGACTAATCCCATGTTGAACAAGGCAATGAGCTTGTAATCCATGTAGTCTTCTGATGGTGTGGGCACCTCATAGATTACAACCTTCAGCAAACAGAGGTCGAGCCAAAAGCTCGACGCGTCTCGTGCGTAGTAGGCAGGAGTGTCCGGCAGGACGCAAGGCTCGATGGCGGCGGTATCCAAAGATGGAAGGGTGATCTCCCGCTGGGAGTAGATATCCACGAGACGCCACGGACTACCGGATTGGTGGATAAGGATGATCCAGTTGGCCTTCATGCCCGCCCAGTAGTGGCCGCGAATGAAGGACAGGTGGACTGGTACTGGTAGCATGTCGAGGGGCACCATGGCAACCTCCGTAGGATCGTCAAGACGGTGTCTGGGCCACCTGTGAGGATCGGGCATCAGCAAGCAGGGTGTCTTGAAAAGAGCCGGCCGGTTGCAGACGAGTAGACGGTACAAAGACACTGAGCATGCGGCCAGACAGACGGTGCTGAGTAGGTCCATATGATTACAGATCTGCTCCAAGAGATCATTGGGGAGGGAATTCCAATCACGGCTCTGCGTGTCAGTGGGTTCTGCCATTGGGGTTTTCGGTGCCTGCGAGCCAGCGGGGAAGTGGATTTGGGCGGGCGAGCGAAGAAGCTTCTCCTTGTGTGGCCGAGCAGTGAGCGGGGGGATATGGTACGTGTGAGCTACCAAGGAAGATAGCGCGGGCGGGCGAGCAGAGAGCGGGGGGAAATGGTGTGCGGCCGACGATGGGGAAGAGAGGAGGAAGAAGAAGAGAGGAGGAAGAAGAGTGGAAGACGGGGAAGAAAGTGCATTAAATCTCAATTCTACTACTACTACTACCAGGATATACCGTCCTTCGGAGTGTAAATAGTTACACCGATGACATATGTGTCTACCACAAGAGGGCCCATATGTCAGTTAATGGAGGACAGAAGCGTGCTCTACTAGCAAACATGATGGCAGTACTGGGTAAGGCTGATTTAGTAACACCAACACGCTGGTTCAGCTTATTAATTAAGTGTCCCATCTGCTGCAGCATGTATTGTCACTTCACTGTGAAGACTAGTTGAATAGTTCTCTCTGACCGAGATGGGGAATAATGGATCGCGAAGACTTCCTTTCTACATTATCCCAATGCCTCTACACTCACTTCACTCATTTTGCTCCGTACTTAGTCACTTGTTGAAATCTCTAGAAAGACAAATACTCCATATTCGGGAACAGAGGGAGGATTTTATTCCGTATTTGGGAACAGAGGGAGGATTTTACTCTGTATTTGGGAACAGAGGGAGTATAATCATATGGAGGGAACAGAGGAAGCTTGAAATATGAACATGTCAATAGGAGGGAGTAAGCCCCATGCATGAATGCATGCATGCAACATGCAACACTAACACGTACACATGGACGCATGCAACACTCATGCACCCATGCGACACACAGCACACGACGCAACACACACGCTCACGCTCAAGTGCTCAACTTACTCCCTATGTCCATGAAAGATTGTACATTTAGAGATTTACACATTGACCAGGGCATAATTAATGCCCAAAAGTAGCAGACTTATGTGTGCATGCGACCATTGAGAGAATAAGATTAAATGAAGGTCGTTGCATGCTGTAATTAAGGATAAACATGTAGGCTATACCTAGAGCACAACTTGGTGCATTAGTCAATCAATATCGATTTAGATTAAAGGCTAAATGCATTGGAAGTGTAGATGTACTACACTCTTTTATTTTTTAGCAGATTTCTTTGCTCTGCCAACTGACATGTGGGACCCAGAAACCAGGTGACAATTTAACCAGTCAACAAAGTGCCACGTCGACTATGTGGCCGGTCAGTAGGGTGCAATACGATGCTCTACGATGAGCTAGTCATCGTATAATCACCGCAAAACTATATATAGTGACCGTAAAGAGCGTATTGTTACATACGTTGACCGCCAGTGTATTTTTCTGGTTTCAAATTAAGCCATATTAACCGGAAAGGACGTAGTATGGACTAGTACTAGTACTTCTTTGATGTGTCCCGTCAACTCGCCGAACGAGGAGAAGCTTGCTTACTATGCCTCTCCCTCGCCCACGCGCGTGGTGGTTCGCAGGACGAGGAGAGGGTTTTGCCTACAGCGCCCTCTCCCTCTCCCTCGCCCTCGCCCTCGCGGTGGACGTGCAGCAGTTCCATCGGTGTCAGATTGCCAGAAGCATAATGTGTACTGTAGTATCATCATTGTTGGACCTTCCGAAAAGGCGAAGAGCCAAGTGCAAGGTTCACACGAGTACGAACTGTTGAACCTCCCGAAGAGGCAAAGAGCCAAGCGCAAGGTTTTATAGGAGTTGTCATCCTAGTAGGAGCGTACTACAACTATAGCGAACGATGCTACTGTATGATGCCGCCACGTCACATATATCCAAAGATGTGCCACTTTTTTCTCAAAGAGCGTGTCGGAGCCCGTGCAACAACCACACAACTTGCACGAACACAAAACACATTTACTAGTAATAAATTCTAAAGGACAAATGCCAGTATGCCACACAAGTTCATCTCCAATTCATGTCATAAATTTGTGCACGACTAGTCTACATATATTCACGGCGCAACCATTCACAATTTACCGTACTCCACTTACACGTTATAGATGGGCTACATGTCCTCCTCCAGTTCCAGTCCCAGGTGTTCTTCATGGATGGCACGATCCATAGCGGTGGGCAACGGGAATTAATGTCGCAGCTTTCTAGTCCGGTTCCACACGATGGAGACTCATCCAAGCTGAAGCGGCGTAAATCAGGGATAGTGTGTCCCAGCATGTCGTTCATCCGGCGGTGCACACTGAAGACACAGCCCTGCTTCATGAACGGCAGGCCTTCCGTGTCGTGCATGGAAGGTGGCATCCGGTTCACAATGGGGTAGTTGTCCCCAATTAAAACCAGGTACTCTCCAAGAGTGTTCCTCGGCACCCACGTAGCATCACGAGGGGTCGAACTCGTCGCCATTCATCTGGTACACGCGGCATCTCAAATCTGGACACATGGTGACGTACATAGTCAAGGTCCATGCATAATAATGTTGTGCTCAAATATGGCGGTCAGTAATACTATGCAGCAAATAGTACTACTCTGGTATAGAGGAAGTAAAATAACCGGCTTATTATATATAGCCACTCTTGGTTACATGGATGAGATAGTAAGACATGGAAAAACAAAAATGGTGGCAGCTAGTGGGTAAAAAGTACTCCAAGGTAAAAAGTACTCCTACTAGTACGTAAGTAGAGTACTGGTACAACAGTGAAAGAGAAGGCGAGAGGGTTAAAAAATGGAATACCTGGGTAGATGGTGATGGTCCGATCATGGTAGATTGTGTGACCATGTTGCACATCAGTGGTACCATGGGTAACGACTGCTAAGATAGTTGATCCCAATATGCCAAAGTTAGCTACAAGGTTCCAGGTTCGACCGAATTGCGGATGCAAATGCACATCCAGGATCGGCGATCTTATTTTGATCGCGGGATGACTGGTCCCTGCAAAATAATGGAGTACCATTAGGGATGCAAATGATGGTTGGTGCATTCCGTTTGTAATCTCCCGTACTGTAGGATGGCAACCAGATGAAACAAGTCCCCTATCTAGTCACCGCGAATATGCGGCCTATATGGTGCATGGCTTCTTCGAACGTGTAGGGGTACAAATCTGCCGCCGCCAACATGCGCCAGCCTCTGCCGTTACTGCCTCTTGCATTGATGGCAATCCTTATGTCGAACACCGCGATGATATAGTAATCGTCGTAGCCGCGTCGCTTTGTCAGCGGGTCTGCAATTGCTATCTTCTTCAATCTCATGTAGGCATCATCATACGTAATCAAGCCCAACCAGTTCGGAAGGCCGATCCCAATGGTGGAGAAGGGGTCTACCCGAACGGCCGCACTACTGTGGATGCTGTGCAAAATGATGGTGGTATCCGGCCAGAGGTATGCAAGCCAATCTTCGTTGGCACTGACCCATACCTATATATAAGACAGTGGGCAGCGTAGAAATTACGGGACGGAAATGGAATAACTAAGTACTACATGATCAAACTCCATTACTGACCTGCTCATCGGACAAAATCCTACTACCTCTCAATGTCGGAAACTCTAGCGAAGTCAACGTGCAACCATGGCCACGGAGCAGTGGACTGTTCGAAGGATTGTCCCATAGAAGAACCTTCTCCTCGAGGACGCATGGAAGACCAACAAGCATGGCCTTTTCCCAAGCCTTTTTAAGCACCGTCTTGAAAAGACTGGTGCAGGAAGCACCGAGTCTTGCGGCCGCGAGGACATCGGAGTGGCGTGTGATTTCTCCCAAAGGATCATCGTCCAAGGTCTTGTTGGAAATATGCCCTAGAGGCAATAATAAAATGGTTATTATTATATTCCCTTGTTCATGGTAATTGTCTATTGTTCATCCAATAATTGTATTATCCGTAAATCGTAATACATGTGTGAATACATAGACCACAACATGTCCCTAGTGAGCCTCTAGTTGACTAGCTCGTTGATTAATAGATGGTTACGGTTTCCTGACCATGGACATTGGATATCATTGATAATGGGATCACATCATTAGGAGAATGATGTGATGGACAAGACCCAATCCTAAGCATAGCGCAAGATCGTGTAGTTCGTCTGCTAAAGCTTTTCTAATGTCAAGTATCTTTTCCTTAGACCATGAGATTGTGCAACTCCCGGATACTGTAGGAATACTTTGGGTGTGCCAAACGTCACAACGTAACTGGGTGACTATAAAGGTGCACTACGGGTATCTCTGAAAGTGTCTGTTGGGTTGGCACAAATCGAGACTGGGATTTGTCACTCCGTATGACGGAGAGGTATCTTTGGGCCCACTCGGTAAGACATCATCGTAATGAGCTCAATGTGACTAAGGGTTGGTCACGGGATGATGTGTTACGCAACGAGTAAAGTGACTTGCCGGTAACGAGATTGAACGAGGTATTGGGATACTGACGATCGAATCTCGGGCAAGTAACGTACCGATTGACAAAGGGAATTGTATACGGGATTGCTTGAATCCTCGACATCGTGGTTCATCCGATGAGATCATCGTGGAACATGTGGGAGCCAACATGGGTATCCAGATCCCGCTGTTGGTTATTGGCCGGAGAGTTGTCTCGGTCATGTCTGCATGGTTCCCGAACCCGTAGGGTCTACACACTTAAGGTTCGATGACGCTAGGGTTATTAGGAAGATTTGTATGTGATTACCGAATGTTGTTCGGAGTCCCGGATGAGATCCCGGACGTCACGAGGAGTTCCGAAATAGTCCAGAGGTGAAGATTTATATATGGGAAGTCATCATACGGTCACCAGAAATATTCGGGGGTATACCGGTATTGTACTGGGACCACCGGAGGGGTTCCGGGGATCCACGGGAGGGTCCACCTGCCCCGGAGGGCCTTATGGGCTGTAGGTGGAAGGGAACCACCCCCTAGTGGGCTGGGCAACATTCCCCCCTAGGGCCCATGCGCCTAGGGTTTGGGGGGACCCTAAAAGGGGGCGCCCCCTGCTTGGGGGGCAAGCCCCCTCCCCCTTGCCCCCCTCTAGATCTCATCTAGAGGGGTCGGGCCCCTTCCCCCTTCTCCCTATAAATAGAGGGGCGAGGGGAAGGCTGCAACACCACATCCAAGTCGCAGCCCCTCCCCTTCCCAACACCTCTCCTCCTCCGCATGAGCTTGGCGAAGCCCTGCCGGAGAACTGCCACTCCATCACCACCATGCCGTCGTGCTGCTGTTGGAGCCTTCTTCCTCAACCTCTCCCTCCTCCTTGCTGGATCAAGGTGCGGGAGACGTCACCGGGTTGCACGTGTGTTGAACACGGAGGCACTATTGTTCGGTGCTTAGATCGGATTCGGCCGCGATCTGAATCGCTACATGTACGACTCCTCCAACCGCGTTCTTGCAACGCTTCCGACTCGCGATCTTCAAGGGTATGAAGATGCACTCCCCTCTCTCTCGTTGCTAGCTACTCCATAGATTGATCTTGGTGATGCGTAGAATTTTTTTAATTTCTGCAACGATCCCCAACAGTGGCATCATGAGCTAGGTCTATGCGTAGTTTGTATGCACGAGTAGAACACAAGTTGTTGTGGGCGTTGATTTTGTCAATTTACTTGCCGTTACTAGTCTTATATTGATTCGGCGGCATCGTGGGATGAAGCGGCCCGGACCGACCTTACACGTACGCTTACCTGAGACTGGTTCCACCGACTAACATGCACTAGTTGCATAAGGTGGCTAGCAGGTGTCTGTCTCTCCCACTTTAGTCGGATCTGATTCGATGAAAAGGGTCCTTACGAAGGGTAAATAGAAATTGGCATATCACGTTGTGGTTTTGGCATAGGTAAGAAACGTTCTTGCTAGAAACCTATAGCAGCCACGTAAAAAAACTTGCAACAACAATTAGAGGACGTCTAACTTGTTCTTGCAGCATATGTCATGTGATGTGATATGGCCAAAAGGATGTGATGAATGATATATGTGATGTATGAGATTGATCATGTTCTTGTAATAGGAATCACGACTTGCAAGTCGATGAGTATGACAACCGGCAGGAGCCATAGGAGTTGTCTTAATTTATTTATGACCTGCGTGTCAACATAAACGTCATGTAATTACTTTACTTTATTGCTAACTGTTAGCCATAGTAGTAGAAGTAATAGTTGGCGAGACAACTTCATGAAGACACAATGATGGAGATCATGATGATGGAGGTCATGGTGTCAAGCCAGTGACAATGATGATCATGGCGCCCCGAAGATGGAGATCAAAAGGAGCAAAATGATATTGGCCATATCATGTCACTATTTGATTGCATGTGATGTTTATCATGTTTTACATCTTATTTGCTTAGAACGACGGTAGCATAAATAAGATGATCCCTCGCAATAATTTCAAGAAAGTGTTCCCCCTAACTGTGCACCGTTGCTAAGGTCCGTTGTTCCGAAGCACCACGTGATGATCGGGTGTGATAGGTTCTAACGTTCGCATACAACGGGTGTAAGCCAGATTTACACACGCAATACACTTAGGTTGACTTGACGAGCCTAGCATGTACAGACATGGCCTCGGAACACGGAAGACCGAAAGGTCGAACATGAGTCGTATAGAAGATACGATCAACATGAAAATGTTCACCGATGATGACTAGTCCGTCTCACGTGATGATCGGACACGGCCTAGTTGACTCGGATCATGTATCACTTAGATGACTAGAGGGATGTCTATCTGAGTGGGAGTTCATTAAATAATTTGATTAGATGAACTTAATTATCATGAACATAGTCTAAAAATCTTTGCAATATGTCTTGTAGATCAAATGGCCCACGCTAATGTTGCCCTCAACTTCAACGCGTTCCTAGAGAAAACCAAGCTGAAAGACGATGGCAGCAACTACACGGACTGGGTCCGTAACCTGAGGATTATCCTCATAGCTGCCAGGAAAGCATATGTCCTTGATGCACCGCTAGGTGAAGCACCTGTTTTCCCAGCAGAACAAGACGTTATGAACGCTTGGCAGACGCGTAGTGATGATTACTCCCTGGTTCAGTGCGGCATGCTTTACAGCTTAGAACCGGGGCTCCAAAAGCGTTTTGAGCAACACGGAGCATATGAGATGTTCCAAGAGCTGAAAATGGTTTTCCAAGCTCATGCCCGGGTCGAGAGATATGAAGTCTCCGACAAGTTCTACAGTTGTAAGATGGAGGAGAATAGTTCCGTCAGCGAGCACATACTCAAAATGTCTGGGTTGCACAACCGCTTGTCTCAGCTGGGAGTTAATCTCCCGGATGATGCGGTCGTTGACAGAATCCTTCAGTCGCTCCCACCTAGCTACAAGAGCTTTGTGATGAACTTCAATATGCAGGGGATGGAAAAGACCATTCCTGAGGTATATTCAATGCTGAAATCAGCGGAGGTGGAAATCAAAAAGGAACATCAAGTGTTGATGGTGAATAAAACCACTAAGTTCAAGAAAGGCAAGGGTAAAAAGAACTTCAAGAAGGACGGCAAGGGAGTTGCCGCGCCCGGTAAGCAAGCTGCCGGGAAGAAGCCAAAGAATGGACCCAAGCCTGAGACTGAGTGCTTTTATTGCAAGGGAAACGGTCACTGGAAGCGGAACTGCCCCAAGTACTTAGCGGATAAGAAGGCCGGCAATGCCAAAGGTATATGTGATATACATGTTATTGATGTGTACCTAACCAGCGCTCGTAGTAGCTCCTGGGTATTTGATACCGGTGCAGTTGCTCATATTTGTAACTCAAAACAGGAACTGCGGAATAAACGGAGACTGGCGAAGGACGAGGTGACGATGCGCGTCGGGAATGGTTCCAAGGTCGATGTGATCGCCGTCGGCACGCTACCTCTACATTTACCTACGGGATTAGTTTTAAACCTCAATAATTGTTATTTAGTACCAGCTTTGAGCATGAACATTGTATCTGGATCTCGTTTAATGCGAGATGGCTACTCATTTAAATCTGAGAATAATGGTTGTTCTATTTATATGAGAGACATGTTTTATGGTCATGCCCCGCTGGTCAATGGTTTATTCTTATTTAATCTCGAACGTGATGTTACACATATTCATAGTGTGAATGCCAAAAGATGTAAGGTTGATAATGATAGTCCCACATACTTGTGGCACTGCCGCCTTGGTCACATTGGTGTCAAACGCATGAAGAAACTCCATGTAGATGGACTTTTGGAGTATCTTGATTATGAATCATTTGACACGTGCGAACCATGCCTCATGGGCAAAATGACCAAGACTCCGTTCTCCGGAACAATGGAGCGAGCAACCAACTTATTGGAAATCATACATACTGATGTGTGCGGTCCAATGAGTGTTGAGGCTCGCGGTGGCTATCGTTATGTTCTCACCCTCACTGATGACTTGAGTAGATATGGGTATGTCTACTTAATGAAACACAAGTCTGAGACCTTTGAAAAGTTCAAGGAATTTCAGAGTGAGGTTGAGAATCAACGTCACAGGAAAATCAAGTTCTTACGATCAGATCGTGGGGGAGAATATTTGAGTCACGAATTTGGCACACACTTAAGGAAATGCGGAATTGTTTCACAACTCACGCCGCCTGGAACACCTCAGCGTAATGGTGTGTCCGAATGTCGTAATCGCACTCTATTGAATATGGTACGATCTATGATGTCTCTTACCGATCTACCGCTGTCATTTTGGGGTTATGCTATAGAGACTGCCGCATTCACTTTAAATAGGGCTCCGTCGAAATCCGTTGAGACGACACCGTATGAATTGTGGTTTGGTAAGAAACCTAAGCTGTCGTTTCTGAAAGTTTGGGGATGCGATGCTTATGTCAAGAAACTTCAACCTGAAAAGCTCGAACCCAAATCGGAAAAATGCGTCTTCATAGGATACCCTAAAGAAACTATTGGGTATACCTTCTACCTCAGATCCGAAGGCAAGATCTTTGTTGCCAAGAATGGATCCTTTCTAGAGAAAGAGTTTCTCTCGAAAGAAGTAAGTGGGAGGAAAGTAGAACTTGATGAAGTATTGCCTCTTGAACCGGAGAGTGGCGCAGCTCAAGAAAATGTTCCTGAGGTGCCTGCACCGACTAGAGAGGAAGTTAATGATGATGATCATGAAACTTCAGATCAAGTTGCTACTGAACTTCGTAGGTCCACAAGGACACGTTCCGCACCAGAGTGGTACGGCAACCCTGTCCTGGAAATCATGTTGTTAGACAATGGTGAACCTTCGAACTATGAAGAAGCGATGGCGGGCCCAGATTCCGACAAATGGCTGGAAGCCATGAAATCCGAGATAGGATCCATGTATGAAAACGAAGTATGGACTTTGACTGACTTGCCCGATGATCGGCGAGCCATAGAAAATAAATGGATCTTTAAGAAGAAGACAGACGCGGATGGTAATGTGACCATCTATAAGGCTCGGCTTGTCGCTAAGGGTTATCGACAAGTTCAAGGGGTTGACTACGATGAGACTTTCTCACCCGTAGCGAAGCTGAAGTCCGTCCGAATCATGTTAGCAATTGCCGCATTCTATGATTATGAGATATGGCAAATGGACGTCAAAACAACATTCCTTAATGGTTTCCTTAAGGAAGAATTGTATATGATGCAGCCGGAAGGTTTTGTCGATCCTAAGAATGCTGACAAGGTGTGCAAGCTCCAACGCTCAATCTATGGGCTGGTGCAAGCCTCTTGGAGTTGGAACATTCGATTTGATGAGATGATCAAAGCGTTTGGGTTTACGCAGAGTTATGGAGAAGCCTGTGTTTACAAGAAAGTGAGTGGGAGCTCTGTAGCATTTCTCATATTATATGTGGATGACATACTATTGATGGGAAATGATATAGAATTCTTGGAAAGCATAAAGGCCTACTTGAACAAGTGTTTTTCAATGAAGGACCTTGGAGAAGCTGCTTATATATTAGGCATCAAGATCTATAGAGATAGATCGAGACACCTCATTGGTCTTTCACAAAGTACGTACCTTGACAAGAAAATGAAGAAGTTCAATATGGATCAGTCCAAGAAGGGGTTCTTGCCTGTATTGCAAGGTATGAGATTGAGCACGACTCAATGCCCGACCACGGCAGAAGATAGAGAAAAGATGAGTGTCGTCCCCTATGCCTCGGCCATAGGGTCTATTATGTATGCCATGCTGTGTACCAGACCTGATGTAAACCTTGCCGTGAGTTTGGTAGGAAGGTACCAAAGTAATCCCGGCATGGAACACTGGACAGCGGTCAAGAATATCCTGAACTAACTAAAAAGGACTAAGGATATGTTTCTCGTTTATGGAGGTGACGAAGAGCTCGTCGTAAAGGGTTACGTCGATGCTAGCTTCGACACAGATCTGGATGACTCCAAGTCACAAACCGGATACGTGTATATTTTGAATGGTGGGGCAGTCAGCTGGTGTAGTTGCAAGCAAAGCGTCGTGGCGGGATCTACATGTGAAGCGGAGTACATGGCAGCCTCGGAGGCAGCACAAGAAGCAATCTGGATGAAGGAGTTCATTACCGACCTAGGAGTTATTCCCAATGCGTCGGGCCCGATGACACTCTTCTGTGACAACACTGGAGCTATTGCCCTTGCCAAGGAGCCCAGGTTTCACAGGAAGACCAGGCATATCAAGCGTCGCTTCAACTCCATTCGTGAAAATGTTCAAAATGGAGACATAGATATTTGTAAAGTGCATACGGACCTGAATGTCGCAGATCCGTTGACTAAACCTCTTCCTCGAGCAAAACATGATCAACACCAGAACTCTATGGGTGTTCGATTCATCACAATGTAACTAGATTATTGACTCTAGTGCAAGTGGGAGACTGTTGGAAATATGCCCTAGAGGCAATAATAAAATGGTTATTATTATATTTCCTTGTTCATGATAATTGTCTATTGTTCATGCTATAATTGTATTATCCGGAAATCGTAATACATGTGTGAATACATAGACCACAACATGTCCCTAGTGAGCCTCTAGTTGACTAGCTCGTTGATCAATAGATGGTTACGGTTTCCTGACCATGGACATTGGATGTCATTGATAACGGGATCACATCATTAGGAGAATGATGTGATGGACAAGACCCAATCCCAAGCATAGCGCAAGATCGTGTAGTTCGTCTGCTAAAGCTTTTCTAATGTCAAGTATCTTTTCCTTAGACCATGAGATTGTGCAACTCCCGGATACTGTAGGAATACTTTGGGTGTGCCAAACGTCACAATGTAACTGGGTGACTATAAAGGTGCACTACGGGTATCTCTGAAAGTGTCTATTGGGTTGGCACGAATCGAGACTAGGATTTGTCACTCCGTATGACGGAGAGGTATCTCTAGGCCCACTCGGTAAGACATCATTGTAATGAGCTCAATGTGACTAAGGGTTGGTCACGGGATGATGTGTTACGCAATGAGTAAAGTGACTTGCCGGTAACGAGATTGAACGAGATATTGGGATACCGACGATCGAATCTCGGGCAAGTAACGTACCGATTGACAAAGGGAATTGTATACGGGATTGCTTGAATCCTCGACATCGTGGTTCATCCGATGAGATCATCGTGGAACATGTGGGAGCCAACATGGGTATCCAGATCCCGCTGTTGGTTATTGGCCGGAGAGTTGTCTCGGTCATGTCTGCATGGTTCCCGAACCCGTAGGGTCTACACACTTAAGGTTCGATGACGCTAGGGTTATTAGGAAGATTTGTATGTGATTACTGAATGTTGTTCGGAGTCCGGGATGAGATCCCGGATGTCATGACGAGTTCCAAAATAGTCCGGAGGTGAAGATTTATATATGGGAAGTCATCATACGGTCACCGGAAATATTCGGGGGTATACCGGTATTGTACCGGGACCACCGGAGGGGTTCCGGGGGTCCACCGGGAGGGTCCACCTGCCCTGGAGGGCCTTATGGGCTGTAGGTGGAAGGGAACCACCCCCTAGTGGGCTGGGCAACATTTCCCCCTAGGGCCCATGCGCCTAGGGTTTGGGGGGACCCTAAAAGGGGACGCCCCCTGCTTGGGGGGCAAGCCCCCTCCCCCCTTGCCCCCCCTCTAGATCTCATCTAGAGGGGCCAGGCCCCTTCCCCCTTCTCCCTATAAATAGAGGGGCGAGGGGAGGGCTGCAACACCACATCCAAGCCACAGCCCCTCTCCTTCCCAACACCTCTCCTCCTCCGCGTGAGCTTGGCGAAGCCCTGCCGGAGAACTGCCACTCCATCACCACCACGCCGCTGTGCTGCTGTTGGAGCCTTCTTCCTCAACCTCTCCCTCCTCCTTGCTGGATCAAGGCGTGGGAGACGTCACCGGGCTGCACGTGTGTTGGATGCGGAGGCACCGTTGTTCGGTGCTTACATCGGATTCGGCCGCGATCTGAATAGCTATGTGTACGACTCCTCCAACCGCGTTCTTGCAACGCTTCCGACTCACGATCTTCAAGGGTATGAAGATGCACTCCCCTCTCATTGCTAGTTTCTCCATAGATTGATCTTGGTGATGCATAGAAATTTTTTAATTTCTGCAACGATCCCCAATAGGTCTCTGATACGTCTCCATCGTATCTATAATTTTTTATTGTTCCATGATACGTCTCCGTCGTATCTACTTTTGCAAACACTTTTGCCCTTGTTTTGGACTCTAACTTGTATGATTTGAATGGAACTAACCCGGGCTGACGCTGTTTTCAGCAGAATTGCCATGGTGTTGTTTTATGTGCAGAAAACAAATATTCTCGGAATGACCTGAAACTCCACGGAACATCTTAGAAAAAATAATAAAAATCCTCGCCAAAGATGAAGACCAGGGGCCCACACCCTTCTCACGAGGGTGGGGGGCGCCCCCCACCCTAGGGCGTGCCCCCTACCTCGTGGGCCCCCTGGATGCCCTCCGACGACAACTCCAACTCTATATATTTGCTTTCGGAGAGAAAAAAATCAGAGAGAAGAAATCATCGTGTTTTACGATACGGAGCCGCCGCCAAGCCCTAAAACCTCTCGGGAGGGCTGATCTGGAGTCTGTTTGGGGATCCGGAGAGGGGGATTCATCGCCATCGTCATCATCAACCATCCTCCATCACCAATTTCAAGATGCTCACCGCCGTGCGTGAGTAATTCCATCCTAGGCTTGCTGGACGGTGATGGGTTGGATGAGATTTATCATGTAATCGAGTTAGTTTTGTTAGGGTTTGATCCCTAGTGTCCATTATGTTCTGAGATTGATGTTGCTATGACTTTGCTATGCTTAATGCTTGTCACTAGGTCCCGGGTGCCATGATTTCAGATCTGAACCTATTATGTTTTCATGAATATATGTGAGTTCTTGATCCTATCTTGCAAGTCTATAGTCACCTACTATGTATTATGATCCGGCAACCCCAAAGTGACAATAATCGGGACCACTCCTGGTGATGACCATAGCTTGAGGAGTTCATGTATTCACTATGTGCTAATGCTTTGTTCCGGTTCTGTATTAAAAGGAGGCCTTAATATCCCTTAGTTTCCAATAGGACCCCGCTGCCACGGGAGGGTAGGACAAAAGATGTCATGCAAGTTCTTTTCCATAAGCATGTATGACTATATACGGAATGCATGCCTACATTACATTGATGAATTGGAGCTAGTTCTGTGTCACCCTATGTTATGGCTGTTACATGATGAACCGCATCCGGCATAATTATCCATCACTGATCCGGTGCCTATGAGTTTTCCATATACTAGTTTACGCTTATTTACTTTCCCGCTGCTACTGTTACAATCACTACAAAATATCAAAAACATTACTCTTGCTGTCTTTACTTTTGTTGCTGCTACCACCACTATCATATTACTTTGCTACTAAACACTTTGCTGCAGATACTAAGTTTCCAGGGGTGGTTGAATTGACAACTCAGCTGCTAATTCTTGAGAATATTCTTTGGCTCCCCTTGTGTCGAATCAATAAATTTGGGTTGAATACTCTACCCTCGAAAGCTGTTGCGATCCCCTACACTTGTGGGTTATCAAGACTAATTTCTGGCACCGTTGCCGGGGAGCATAGCTCTATTCTTTGAGTCACTTGGGATTTATATTTGCTGGACACTATGAAGAACTTGAGAGATCCAAAAACCAAGATCTATCCCTCAACTATGAGGGGAGGTAAGGAACTGCCATCTAGCTCTGCACTTGATTCACCTTCTGTTATGAGTAAGTTTGCGAGACCTACACCTGCTTCTGCTATTCTTTCTGATATGTCGCATGTTATTGATGATGCCACTTCTGCTATGCATGACACTTATGATGAAACTGCTTCTATGTCTGATACTACTGTGCCCCTTGGTGAATTTCTTGATGAACAAATTGCTAGGGCTAGAGAAAAAGAAATTATTGAATCTGAATACGATGATGATAGTGATGATGAAAATATGCCAGTTATTCCTGAGGGCTATCTTTTTGATATGGAATCTTCTGCCACTATTTTAGCTTGCAGGGATAGATATGAGCTTAAGAGGTTATTAATTAAATGGAACAAAGAATCACTTAGAGATAAAAATGAAACCCGACCCTGCTTTTGCTACTTCACCTATTTGTGTTCCTGATAAGGATTATGAATTGTTTGTTGATCCTGATATAATTACTTTGGTTGAATCTGATCCGTTTTATGGCTATGAATCTGAAACTGTTGTGGCACATCTTACTAAGTTAATTGATATAGCTGCCCTATTTACTAATGATGAGAGATCGCGTTACTTTTATATACTCAAAATATTTCCGTTCTCATTAAAGGGTGATGCTAAGATATGGTTCAATTCTCTTGATCCTGGTTGTGTGCGTAGTCCCCAGGATATGATTTATTACTTCTCTGCTAAATATTTCCCTGCTCATAAGAAACAAGCTGCTTTGAGGGATATATATAATTTTGTGCAAATTGAAGAAGAGAGTCTCCCACAAGCTTTGGGGGAGGCTTCTCAAGTTACTTAATGCTTTGCCTGATCATCCTATTAAGAAACCCGAAATACTTGATATCTTTTATAATGGACTAACCGATGCTTCCAGAGATTACCTGGATAGTTGTGCTGGTTCTCTTTTCAGGGAAAGAACACCGGATGAAGCGGAAATTCTATTAAATAATATGTTGACAAATGAAAATAATTGGGCACCTCCTGATCCAGCTCCTGCTCCAATTACTGAGCCTCTTCCTAAACCAACTCCGAAGAAGAGAGGTGTTCTATTTCTCAGTCCCGAAGATATGCAAGAGGCAAATAAATCTATGAAAGAAAAAGGTATTGAAGCTGAAGACGTTAAGAATTTACCTCCTATTGAAGAAATATATGGTCTTAATATACCGCCTGTTGAAGAAACATATGATCTTAATTCTTTATTTATTGAAGAACCTCCTGATCCCGATATCCCGACACAGGTAGTAAAGGTAAATTCTCTCTATAGATATGACAAAGCTGAAGTCCCTCCTACTAAAATTGCTAGTCAGTGCTTGGATGAGTTTGATAACTTTATGTTTAAGCAAGGCGACTTCAATGCTTATTTTGGTAGACAATTAAAAGAAAATGCTTACATGATTAGACGCTTGGGTGATTATATGGCTAATGTTAAAGGTGAACTTAAACTTGTTAGCAAACATGCTTCTACGGTTACCACTCAAGTAGAACAAGTGCTTAAGGCTCAAAAAGAAGTGCTTGATGAAATGAATAGTAAGAAAAATGATTATGCTATTAAAGTGGCTACTAGAACTGGTAGAATGACTCAGGAACCTTTGTATCCTGAAGGTCACCCTAAGAGAATTGAGCAAGATTCTCAAAGAAATAATATTGATGTTCCTAGTTCTTCTCAAAGGAAGAAGAAGAAAAATGATAGAATTGTGCAAACTTCTTGTAACATCCCAAAATTCTAAATTTTGGAATGTTATAAACAAATAGATAGATTTGATTGATTGCTTGATTGATTGACTGAAAGTGAGTGAATTCGAAACTTTTTGAAAGTTAAATGAGAGGGAATAAAAGGACTTTCCCAAACTTTCATATTGGTTTTCTGATCTTCGTGAATTCAAATTCTTTTCATCACAAAACCCCGGAGAGAAGATGACATGACTTCTTCCATTTATTTAAATGACAAGGGGTGTTGAGAATATTTGAATTTCATTTGGAAATATCCCAATTCTGAAACTTTATGCGACTCAATGATTTTCACGAGAGAAGATAAAATGACTTCTTCAAATTATATGAAATATGAGTTGGGAGTTTCAAAGAATTAAATTCAAAGCCCCTTTGAATTTATTTTCAATTTGGAATAGATCATCATGCATATTTATTTTCTTGCATTTTGGTCGATCCTAGAAATTTCACGCAACTCAAGGACCCTTGGAGAGAGTTGGAGATTTCGTTATTTTCATATTTGAGAGTTTTCTCGAATTGAAAAGAGGATCATTTGATTTATTTATTTCATCTTCAATTATTTTCCGTTATCAAAAATATAAGAGAGGGAATAATATGACTTTCCCAAATTTAGGAAAATGAAGATTTAATAAATAGATCAAATTTTGTTTGCCGGAGTTTTATTTGCATTTTATTCGGATAGGGAAAATGCGCGTTTTTGAAAATTTTATTTTAGGTCCGGAGAAAAGTTCATTTTGTTCGGCTCATTTTTAGGAGTCGGGGAAAATTTACTTTATTAATTTTGGAGTTCGTTTAGATTTTCTTTTATTTATTTTTCTGCGCGCGAGACCGTTTAAAAAAAAAAATCCGCAGCGCCTTGGGCCAAAGGCCCAAGCCACTAGCCGCCGGCCGGCCAAGAGGCCATAGCGCGCGTGCACCAGGGAGCCGCCGCTTCTTGCTTTCCTAGTCTTAGTAGGACTCTTGTCCTATGTTCGTTTATTCCGTATCTATTTCTAGATCTTTTCCTTTTGTTTCCTAATCCTAGTCTATTTCTTGTCCCCTACCCCAAGCAAAACCCTCCCCTCCCCAATATAAATACCCAAGCACCCCCCCCCTCTAAACACATCAAACCAACACCTCTCCTCTCCTCTCCGCCGCCCCACGCCGCGCCGCCACACCCACGCCGCGCCGCCGCACCACCCAAGCCGCGCCTCACCCCGCGCCTCTCACCCGCGCCGCCGCCCTTGTGCATCGCCGCCGCGCCCAACGCCGCCCAACCCCGCGCCCTAGTGCCGCCACCGCCACCATGCGTCACCGCGCCGCCGCCGCCCTGCGTCAACGTCGCCGTCGCCGCCGTTCGCCGGAGGTACCGCGCCGCGTCTCTTCTTTCCCTCGGTTCGGTTTTTCTTATAAACCGTTCCGATTCTTTTCTTCTCTACCGATTCGTTTTCTTTCCGATTTTTCGCTAAACCGTTCCGGTGTTCTAGATCGGTTTTTCGTTTCGATCTCTTTTCCGAAAACCCTAGATTGGTTTTCGTTCTTCTTTCGGACCGTTCGTCTCAACGAACGTGATCACCGATTATTTCCCGGTTAACGACGTCTGTTCGTATAACCGTTCTTCTTTTCTTTTCGTCGGATTTATTCCGCGATCGCGATCTCAGATCCGATCTTCGTTCTAGTTTATCTTCTCGCTCGTTTATTGGAATCAGGTGATTCAAGCGCCTGGAGTTTCATCTCGAAACCGCCGTTTCGTCTAATCAACTTGAACAAGCTTTTGCTACAGTAAAATTTTGACCTAGATTCAACTTGCTAGAACCGAGTTGTTTTCTTCCGCCGTTTGTTTTTCGTCGTTTGTTCGGCTCGTTCTTTCTTTGCAACCGGAGTTCTTAAGTTGAACTTTCTGGTTCGTTCTCTTGTTCGATTTTTCCCTGTGCATTAGATGAGTACTTATTGTGTGGTTACTATTGCTTGCCTACGATAGATTGACCGGAGTATGACGATTAGATCTATCAGGAGTTTTGAGTGCGAATCATCTTCATCAACATTGCAGGCAAGTAACACTTGATCATATCTTTTCTACAACCCATGTTTTATTGCATTAGATCAATCCTCTCAACATTGCATGATTAGGATCTAATTAAATTGTGGGATGGGAAGTAGAATTGAGGTAGTACCTATTACCTGTTACTTATGAAACCTTGGGAGTTACTTCTACGTTTGCTTATTATGCTATGCTATGCTAGTAGACGTGGATTGGGTGAGTGATATCCATGACAGATGTGAGATTGATAATTTTAATGGTTTATCTAAGGTGGCAACTTAAACACACATCTGGGTGGATTGAGGCACCTGATGTCTATCAGGACTTGCCTGTTTTTATTTTGGACCGCCACCCAGGCTCAAAGGGATCATAAGATTTTCATGCTAGAAACTTCCGTGTGCAGCCACATGCTACTATGGGCTCTAGCATAGTTGACTAAGTT
The DNA here is from genome assembly GCF_018294505.1 of Triticum aestivum. Lineage (NCBI taxonomy): Eukaryota > Viridiplantae > Streptophyta > Magnoliopsida > Poales > Poaceae > Triticum > Triticum aestivum. The sequence goes on along the minus strand of NC_057800.1, from coordinate 134,792,712 downwards.
GTGCGAACTCTTACGGGGTAGACTAGCAGATGTAGGGGATGTAGGTGTACCGGTTTACCCCACATGTAAGGTGCTAGCGCTTCTGAAAGACTATGTCTCGGTCATCCGTCTTCTCAAACACCATGTAGTGCGAGAAACCAAACGGAGGCGATCGAGTCTTGTGGGGAAAAGTGCGCAAACCTCTGCAGAGTAACAAACTAATCATGATTAGCCGTGTCCCCGGTTATGGACATTTTGAGTATCTAGTTCTTGGATTATCCTGTTGATCTCAACACGTTACTTATTATAATTTGTTTGGGTTTAATGAGTACTTTTAATTGGGATTGAGGATGCTGTCAACCATTCTCAATGTTTAACAACCACCATGATAGTTAAATAAATTTTATTCCTTTGAAGTAGGGAAAAATTGGCTTTTCGCAAAAACTGTAACCATAGAGCTTTCCACCAGCCATATATGCATGTAGTATAGCCTATTCTTTCATTACTCTCTATGTGTTACATTGCCAACATATTCCATGTGCTGACCCGTTTTCGGGCTGCAACTTTTCATGTTGCAGACTTTTCAGACGACGAGTAAGTGGTACGTTAGGGTTACGATTTCCTATACTCAACTTTGCCGTTGGTGTTGATGGGAATCCACAACCTTGTTGCTTCCGCTATATTTTGGATTGAGGTAATAGTTTTATGTTACTTTATACATGTGATTTACCTCTGTTATAAATCCTTCGAGTACTGTGTGTGTCAGCATACCGATCCAGGGATGACACGAAAGCACAGAGACTTGATCCATTCGGGTCGGGTCGCTACAAGATGGTATCAGAGCACATGTTGACTGTAGGACGTGACGCTAGAAATTGGCAAGCCCATAGCAAATATTTTTCTCTACTACTTTCCCTTTCAAAAAGATCTTTTACCCCTCTTCTCTTCCGAGCTTATTCAAAAATTCCCTTTTAGTGAGACCATATCCCTTTTCCCTTTTGATCACTCGAAGTTCGACTGATGAGACCACCCAAGAAGTACAAGATATTGGGCAACTAAAACCGCCTCGGAATGAGGAGTATTTTCCGTGCATCTGAATAATGGAAACTACAACGGTTGAAGGCCAAAGACAAGTAGAATTTGAAGGCTCTGAAGAATTCCCAGATTTGTATGACCTAGGAAGGCTACCCTTATGGAAGTTGGTAGATTATGGAAGATGTCAATACCCGAGAATCAAGGTGTATCGGAGAAAGAATGAAACAAGGAGCATGAGAACTCGAAATTTTGTCAAAGAAAACCCTAAGGCAGGAGATATCAACTATGGAGAGATAGCTCATGAAAATGACAAGAGAACAACCACGGCTATCCATGAGGTTATCGCTCGCTTATGCTATTGTCACCGTGCTGAGTTAAGCATGCATATGCATGGAAGGATTAAATGGTAGAAGGCTGATGGAGCACCTATTAGTAAGATGAAGTTTTAACCTTAGCTAGTGTATCACCAGGATCTGGAGTATTACATCAAGAAGTTAAGATGGAGCCACAAGAAGCCGTATGTGAAAGGAAGCATTTCGTGAAGAACTCAGGACCCAAAAGTTGAAAGTAGCCAAGCTAGAGTAGAAAAACCTCGAGATACCGAAGATTCGTTAGGAACGGAAGGACAGTAGTACCATGGTTCATGCCAATGTTGAAACCGGCAGTTGGAATGCCACTCCAAAAATATTAAAGGACGTCACGAGAAACTTTTTGTCAACAGAGAGGATCTGGCAGAAGAAATTGAGAAGGACAAGCATGATCGGAAGAAGCCATTGGAGGCATGAACAAGGCTTGAAGAGTTTGGAGACGTTGAAGATTTATTGACCTTTAGAAGACCAAACCCCTGTTATATACCTACGTTAGATGCGACGTTTGTGAGCTGTCATTTGTTTGATGTTTTTCGACAGCCACAACAAAAATCTGTCTTTTCAAAACTTTTTTTTGTATTGAGTGCATCCCTCTCGATCTCTCTTATCCCACCCCAAACCCGTGGACCCAATAGAGGATGAATGGAGATGAGCTTGTATTTTCTGGACCGATGAGTCAGATGGAGACAGACCGATGGATTCAGAACATGAGGATCACATGGAGAATAACCCTATAGCCGGAAAGGATATGACCCAGCACGCTCTTCCATTCTTTGAAAGAAGTGTTGCTACCTGGTGGAGGATGTACCAAACCATCAACAGATGACAAGGAGTAACTACTTGGGAAGAATTTAAGTTGACTTTGCTAAAGTCTCGGTTTGTGACTCAGAAGTTGAAGCCTTATGGAAAGGATATGAAGAAACCTTGTGCGTACAAGATCTGTGGAGAAATAGGACACAACCATAAAGAAAAGAAGGACGAATACCCTCATAAGTAGAGGATTATCAAAGGAGTTAGCCGAGGATTTTCAGGGAACTTCGATTGGAGATTGTTCCCAAAGGTTTTGTTGCAGCAATGGAAGTTCAGTTTACATTGTTGGAAAGGATCCGTGAAGCTCAGAAGGATGACAAAGAGATTGTTGAGGTAAAAGAGAGGATGAGCAAAGGAAAGGCCAAAGGTTTTCATAAGGATGAACACGACACCTTATGGTTTGAGAATAGTGTATATGTGCCAATAATGCAAAGATCAGGAAGTTAATACTTCAGGAGGCTCATGACTCACCATACTTGATTCGCCCTGGAAACACCAAGATGTATTTGGATTTGAAGGAGTGTTTCTGGTGGACTGGTATGAAGGAGGATATTACGGAGTATGTAGTCGTAAGTGATGTATGTCAGAGAAAGTAAAAGCAGAGCATCAGAAGTCAGCAGGATTATTTCAGCCCATGCTAATACCTGAATGGAAGCAGGATAAGCTTGGCATGGATTTCATTACCAGATTTCCCAGAACCCGAACGGGATATGATTCTATCTGGGTAATAGTTTATTCGCTTGATCAAAGTGGCTCGCTTTATCCCAGAGAAAACCACCTATACAAGTGCGAAGTTGGCCAAGATATATATTTGAGAAAGGATCGTATGTCTGCATGGAGTTCCGAGGACCATCGTAGAGGAACGCAGTTTACCTCAAAGTTTTGGAATCAGCTGCACCAGACTTTGGGTACTAGGCTAGAGTTCAGTACAGCCTTTCATCCGCAGACAGATGGATAAATCAAGAGAGTCAATCAGATTTTGGAGGACATGTTGAGAGCGTGTGCGCTAGATTATGGATCTAGTAGTGATGATAATTTACCTCACGCGGAGTTTCTCATTCAAGAATAGCTACCAAGTCAGTTTGAAGATGGCCCCTTTTTGAAGCTTTGTATGGGAGAAAGAGCCAGACACCGTTGATGTGGGATGAAGTTGGAGACCGTCAGTTGTTTGGACCAAATGTGATCAAGGAGTGAGAAGAGAATGTTAAGTTGCTTCGAGATAGACTGAAGGTAGCTCAGTCCAGGCAGAAGAGTTATGCAGACTAAAAAAAACGCAAGGAGGTAGTCTATGAAATCGGAGACAGAGCATATCTTTGTGTGCCAGCTCTGCGAGGAGTTAAACGATTTGGAGTTAAGGGAAAGTTAGCCCCGAGATTTGTAGGACCATACCAAGTATTGGAGCGTATGGGAGAAGTTACCAACAAGTTGGAGTCACCCGAAGGACTGTCAGGAGTTCATGATGTGTTTCACGATTCCCAGTTGAAGAAGTGCCATGCAGAGATGGCCAATATTTCCTTGTAAGGACGCTTGACCCTGGAAAGGATAATGATGTTCCACGAAGTGGAGTATGGATTTCATAAGTATAAGTTTTATCACGGTATGTGGGACATCCCACGAGGATGAAGAGATGAAGTGTTATTGGATATAAAGGAGGTATGATGTTGGAAATATGGATCAATGGAAATTCCATGAAGAGTCTGAGTAATCATGTCCCCGTTTGGTGCAAATATAAGGAAAAGAGACAGTACATGGATTTTAAGTATGCCAGGAAGTTGGATGTTGGGATAATGATCAGTTGCCCAGATGATGAGTTCAAGATTTGCAAGTGATGAGATGGGCCATAACCCACAGGCCCCAGGACCTGCCAAGAAGCAAGCACACTCTTGCTGAAGGAAAAACCCTGGAAGAAGTTACGACTTGTATCAACCGACGATTCTATAGGAGTTTACGCAAAACCTGAGAGTTGTTAAGTAACGATAGATGTTTGTTTGGCTTGCAGAATCAATGGATTTTCCGAACTTGGTTCATCGACAAGAGAAATTCTGCAATGCTTGTGAGGTTGACCGAGTGTTAGTATGCGAGATTCGCTAAACTGTATACATGGTAATGATTTGGGTGCGGGATGGATTGATCACCATACCGACTTACTCTTATTATTCGCTTTGCTATATGGGATGGTAAATCTGAGTGACTTACCTATAGTGGAGAGACGACGATCAAAACCTTGTTTGAACCTTAGAAAGGTATAGGTATTTTTTTCCCTTGTACACGGCAGTTGTTGCCAACCGTAGGTTATACGGTGAGGTTCAACCCAGACCCTTTCCTGCAGGAGAACCATAAATTGTTGACCACCACGAGATATCGATAGTTGTTTAGCATTGGCGTCAGACCCGTCAGCTATGAAGACCCAGTTTCGGGATAACCTTACCAAGATGAAAGGACAAAGGAATTGAGGAAAAGGTTATGCCACTACCGAAAGAGCCCAGAGAAGGGATTATCCTTAATATCTGAGAAGACTGACACTGTCAACGATAAGGATGGAGTATATGAGTTTTGATGGAACCGTAACAATGTTTCTAAGGGTGGTAGCACCCGAGACCTCGGAGATGATCGATGGACTTTGAGAAGACCCCAAACCCTAACCTATTTCTTTCTAGCCTCTCCGAATCTCGAGGACGAGATTCATTTTAAGGGTGGTAGTTTGTAACATCCCAAAATTCTAAATTTTGGAATGTTATAAACAAATAGATAGATTTGATTGATTGCTTGATTGATTGACTGAAAGTGAGTGAATTCGAAACTTTTTGAAAGTTAAATGAGAGGGAATAAAAGGACTTTCCCAAACTTTCATATTGGTTTTCTGATCTTCGTGAATTCAAATTCTTTTCATCACAAAACCCCGGAGAGAAGATGACATGACTTCTTCCATTTATTTAAATGACAAGGGGTGTTGAGAATATTTGAATTTCATTTGGAAATATCCCAATTCTGAAACTTTATGCGACTCAATGATTTTCACGAGAGAAGATAAAATGACTTCTTCAAATTATATGAAATATGAGTTGGGAGTTTCAAAGAATTAAATTCAAAGCCCCTTTGAATTTATTTTCAATTTGGAATAGATCATCATGCATATTTATTTTCTTGCATTTTGGTCGATCCTAGAAATTTCACGCAACTCAAGGACCCTTGGAGAGAGTTGGAGATTTCGTTATTTTCATATTTGAGAGTTTTCTCGAATTGAAAAGAGGATCATTTGATTTATTTATTTCATCTTCAATTATTTTTCCGTTATCAAAAATATAAGAGAGGGAATAATATGACTTTCCCAAATTTAGGAAAATGAAGATTTAATAAATAGATCAAATTTTGTTTGCCGGAGTTTTATTTGCATTTTATTCGGATAGGGAAAATGCGCGTTTTTGAAAATTTTATTTTAGGTCCGGAGAAAAGTTCATTTTGTTCGGCTCATTTTTAGGAGTCGGGGAAAATTTACTTTATTAATTTTGGAGTTCGTTTAGATTTTCTTTTATTTATTTTTCTGCGCGCGAGACCGTTTAAAAAAAAAAATCCGCAGCGCCTTGGGCCAAAGGCCCAAGCCACTAGCCGCCGGCCGGCCAAGAGGCCATAGCGCGCGTGCACCAGGGAGCCGCCGCTTCTTGCTTTCCTAGTCTTAGTAGGACTCTTGTCCTATGTTCGTTTATTCCGTATCTATTTCTAGATCTTTTCCTTTTGTTTCCTAATCCTAGTCTATTTCTTGTCCCCTACCCCAAGCAAAACCCTCCCCTCCCCAATATAAATACCCAAGCACCCCCCCCCTCTAAACACATCAAACCAACACCTCTCCTCTCCTCTCCGCCGCCCCACGCCGCGCCGCCACACCCACGCCGCGCCGCCGCACCACCCAAGCCGCGCCTCACCCCGCGCCTCTCACCCGCGCCGCCGCCCTTGTGCATCGCCGCCGCGCCCAACGCCGCCCAACCCCGCGCCCTAGTGCCGCCACCGCCACCATGCGTCACCGCGCCGCCGCCGCCCTGCGTCAACGCCGCCGTCGCCGCCGTTCGCCGGAGGTACCGCGCCGCGTCTCTTCTTTCCCTCGGTTCGGTTTTTCTTATAAACCGTTCCGATTCTTTTCTTCTCTACCGATTCGTTTTCTTTCCGATTTTTCGCTAAACCGTTCCGGTGTTCTAGATCGGTTTTTCGTTTCGATCTCTTTTCCGAAAACCCTAGATTGGTTTTCGTTCTTCTTTCGGACCGTTCGTCTCAACGAACGTGATCACCGATTATTTCCCGGTTAACGACGTCTGTTCGTATAACCGTTCTTCTTTTTCTTCTCGTCGGATTTATTCCGCGATCGCGATCTCAGATCCGATCTTCGTTCTAGTTTATCTTCTCGCTCGTTTATCGGAATCAGGTGATTCAAGCGCCTGGAGTTTCATCTCGAAACCGCCGTTTCGTCTAATCAACTTGAACAAGCTTTTGCTACAGTAAAATTTTGACCTAGATTCAACTTGCTAGAACCGAGTTGTTTTCTTCCGCCGTTTGTTTTTCGTCGTTTGTTCGGCTCGTTCTTTCTTTGCAACCGGAGTTCTTAAGTTGAACTTTCTGGTTCGTTCTCTTGTTCGATTTTTCCCTGTGCATTAGATGAGTACTTATTGTGTGGTTACTATTGCTTGCCTACGATAGATTGACCGGAGTATGACGATTAGATCTATCAAGAGTTTTGAGTGCGAATCATCTTCATCAACATTGCAGGCAAGTAACACTTGATCATATCTTTTCTACAACCCATGTTTTATTGCATTAGATCAATCCTCTCACATTGCATGATTAGGATCTAATTAAATTGTGGGATGGGAAGTAGAATTGAGGTAGTACCTATTACCTGTTACTTATGAAACCTTGGGAGTTACTTCTACGTTTGCTTATTATGCTATGCTATGCTAGTAGACGTGGATTGGGTGAGTGATATCCATGACAGATGTGAGATTGATAATTTTAATGGTTTATCTAAGGTGGCAACTTAAACACACATCTGGGTGGATTGAGGCACCTGATGTCTATCAGGACTTGCCTGTTTTTATTTTGGACCGCCACCCAGGCTCAAAGGGATCATAAGATCTTTCATGCTAGAAACTTCCGTGTGCAGCCACATGCTACTATGGGCTCTAGCATAGTTGACTAAGTTGTGCGAACTCTTACGGGGTAGACTAGCAGATGTAGGGGATGTAGGTGTACCGGTTTACCCCACATGTAAGGTGCTAGCGCTTCTGAAAGACTATGTCTCGGTCATCCGCCTTCTCAAACACCCTGTAGTGCGAGAAACCAAACGGAGGCGATCGAGTCTTGTGGGAAAAGTGCGCAAACCTCTGCAGAGTAACAAACTAATCATGATTAGCCGTGTCCCCGGTTATGGACATTTTGAGTATCTAGTTCTTGGATTATCCTGTTGATCTCAACACGTTACTTATTATAATTTGTTTGGGTTTAATGAGTACTTTTAATTGGGATTGAGGATGCTGTCAACCATTCTCAATGTTTAACAACCACCATGATAGTTAAATAAATTTTATTCCTTTGAAGTAGGGAAAAATTGGCTTTTCGCAAAAACTGAAATCATAGAGCTTTCCACCAGCCATATATGCATGTAGTATAGCCTATTCTTTCGTCACTCTCTATGTGTTACATTGCCAGCATATTCCATGTGCTGACCCGTTTTCGGGCTGCAACTTTTCATGTTGCAGACTTTTCAGACGACGAGTAAGTGGTACGTTAGGGTTACGATTTCCTATACTCAACTTTGCCGTTGGTGTTGATGGGAATCCACAACCTTGTTGCTTCCGCTATATTTTGGATTGAGGTAATAGTTTTACGTTACTTTATACATGTGATTTACCTCTGTTATAAATCCTTCGAGTACTGTGTGTGTCAGCATACCGATCCAGGGATGACACGAAAGCACAGAGACTTGATCCATTCGGGTCGGGTCGCTACACTTCTAGTGAACCTATTGCCGAACCACCTGATAATCCAAATGATATCTCTATGTCTGATGCTGAAACACAATCTGGTAATGAACCTAATGAAAATATTAATAGTGATGTTCATGATGATGCTCAACCTAGTAATGATAATGATGTAGAAATTGAACCTGCTGTTGATCTTGATAACCCACAATCAAAGAATCAACGTTATGATAAAAGAGACTTTGTTGCTAGGAAACATGGTAAAGAAAGGGAACCTTGGGTTCAGAAACCCATGCCTTTTCCTCCAAAACCATCCAAGAAAAAGGATGATGAGGATTTTGAGCGCTTTGCTGAAATGATTAGGCCTATCTTTTTGCGTATGCGATTAAGTGATGTGCTTAAAAAATCCTTATGCTAAATATATGAAGGATATCATTACTAATAAAAGAAAGATACCGGAAGCTGAAATTTCCACCATGCTTGCTAATTATACTTTTAAGGGTGGAATACCAAAGAAACTTGGAGATCCCGGAGTACCTACTATACCTTGCTCCATTAAAAGAAATTATATTAAAACTGCTTTATGTGATCTTGGAGCCGGTGTTAGTGTTATGCCTCTCTCTTTATATCGTAGACTTGACTTGAATAAGTTGACACCTACTGAAATATCTTTGCAAATGGCTGATAAATCAACTGCTATACCTGTCGGTATTTGTGAGGATGTGCCTGTTGTGGTTGCAACTTTACTTTTTTAACGGACTTTGTTAGTCTTGATATTCCCGAGGATGATAGTATGTCTATTATTCTTGGAAGACCTTTTCTTAATACTACAGGGGCTATTATTGATTGCAACAAAGGTAATGTCACTTTTCATGTTAATGGTAATGAGCATACGGTACACTTTCCGAGGAAACAACCTCAAGTTCATAGTATCAACTCTATTGGAAAAATTCCATCGATTATATTTGGAGGTTTTGAATTTCCTCTTCCTACTATCAAAAAGAAATATGATATTCTTATTATTGGGGATGTGCATATCCCCGTTGAGGTAACTTAGTGTTATTCGAAATTTCTCTGGTTTCATGATTATCGGAATGAGTTCGTTAACAAGACTTGATCAACCTTGTTAGTGGATTCTTTTTTATGAGCATGAGATGGATGAAACTAGAAGCACAACCTTCTGTACCCCACTTTTACTTTCTGTTATTTATATTAAATAAAGTAAAAATAGTATTTTTCTATCTATTTCCTGACGTATCCGTGCAATATAAAAATATCCCGAAAATAAAAGTCCTCAAAATGACATGCCAATTTAATATGATTTTTCGGGAATATTTGAGGATTTACTGTGCAAAAATTACCGCGGGAGGAGCTGCCACCTGGCCACAAGGCTGGTGGGCGCCCCCACCCCTCTAGGGCGCGCCCCCTGCCTTGTGGGCCCACGGTGGCCCTCCTCCACTTATCCCAGCACCCATCTTCTTCCTCTGTCGCACACAAACCCGAAAAACCAACTCAAGCACGAGTTCCAGCCACTTTTGCTGTGATTTTCGATCTCCTTGCTCAAAGCACCTCTTGCAAAACTGCTTGGGGAGATTGTTCCTTGGTATGTGACTCCTGGAGGAAATATGCCCTAGAGGCAATGATAAAGTTATTATTTATTTCCTTATATCATGATAAATGTTTATTATTCATGCTAGAATTGTATTAACCGGAAACATAATACATGTGTGAATACATAGACAAACATAGTGTCACTAGTATGCCTCTACTTGACTAGCTCGTTGATCGAAGATGGTTATGTTTCCTAACCATAGACATGAGTTGTCATTTGATTAACGGGGTCACGTCATTAGGAGAATGATGTGATTGACTTGACCCATTCCGTTAGCTTAGCACTTGATCGTTTAGTTTGTTGCTATTGCTTTCTTCATAACTTATACATGTTCCTATAACTATGAGATTATGCAACTCCCGTTTACCGGAGGAACACTTTGTGTGCTACCAAACGTCACAACGTAACTGGGTGATTATAAAGGTGCTCTACAGGTGTCTCCGAAGGTACTTGTTGGGTTGGCGTATTTCGAGATTAGGATTTGTCACTCCGATTGTCGGAGAGGTATCTCTGGGCCCTCTCGGTAATGCACATCACTCAAGCCTTGCATGCATTGCAACTAATAAGTTAGTTGTGGGATGATGTATTACGGAACGAGTAAAGAGACTTGCCGGTAACGAGATTGAACTAGGTATTAAGATAACCACGATCGAATCTCGGGCAAGTAACATACCGATGAGAAAGGGAACAACGTATGTTGTTATGCGGTCTGACCGATAAAGATCTTCGTAGAATATGTAGGAGCCAATATGAGCATCTAGGTGTCGCTATTGGTCATTGACCGGAGACGTGTCTCGGTCATGTCTACATAGTTCTCGAACCCGTAGAGTCCGCACGCTTAAAGTTCGGTGACGATCGTAATTAGGGTTTTTGTGTTTTGATGTACCGAAGGTTGTTCGGAGTCCCACATGTGATCACGGGCATGACGAGGAGTCTCGAAATGGTCAAGACATAAAGATTGATATATTGGAAGCCTATATTTGGATATCGGAAACATTTCGGGTGAAATCGGGATTTTACCGGAGTACTGGGGGGTTACCGGACCCCCCCCCCCCCGAGGGGTTATTGGGCCTACATGGGCCATAAGGGAGAAGAGGAGGGCCGGCCAGGGCAGGCCGCGTGCCCCCTCCCCCCTAGTCTGAATAGGACAAGGAAGGGGGGCGGCGCCCCCCTTTCCTCTTTCTCCCTTCTTCCTTCCTTTTCCATCAAGGAAAGAGGGGGGAGTCCTACTCCCGGTGGGAGTAGGACTCCTCCAGGTGCACCCCTAGGGCCGGCTGCACCTTCCCCTCTCCCTCCTTTATATATGGGGGCAAGGGGGCACCCCATGACACACAAGTTGATCTTCGTGATCGTTCCTTAGCCGTGTGCGGTGCCCCCTTCCACCATATTCTACCTCGGTCATATCGTAGTGGTGCTTAGGTGAAGCCCTGCGTTGGTAGAACATCATCACCGTCATCACGCCATCGTGCTGACGAAACTCTCCCTCAACGTTTTGCTGGATCGGAGCTCGAGGGACGTCACCGAGTTGAACGTGTGCAGAACTCGGAGGTGTCGTACGTTCAGTACTTGGATCGGTCGGATCAGGAAGACGTACGACTACTTCCTCTATGTTGTGTCAACGCTTCCGTTGCCGGTCTACGAGGGTACGTAGACAACACTCTCCCATCTCGTTGCTATGCATCACCATGATCTTGCGTGTGCGTAGGAAAATTTTGAAATTACTACGTTACCCAACAGTGGCATCCGAGCCTAGGTTTTATGCGTTGATGTTCTGCACGATTAGAACACAAGTGAGTTATGGGTGATATAAGTCATACTGCTTACCAGCATGTCATACTTTGGTTGGCGGTATTGTTGGATGAAGCGGCCCGGACCGACATTACGTGTACGCTTACGCGAGACTGGTTCTACCGACGTGCTTTGCACACAGGTGGTTGGCGGGTGTCAGTTTCTCCAACTTTAGTTAAACCAAGTGTGTCTACGCCCGGTCCTTGCGAAGGTTAGAACAACACCAACTTGACAAACTATCGTTGTGGTTTTGATGCGTAGGTAAGAACGGTTCTTGCTAAGCCCGTAGCAGCCACGTAAAACTTGCAACAACAAAGTAGAGGACGTTTAACTTGTTTTTGCAGGGCATGTTGTGATGTGATATGGTCAAGACATGATGCTGAATTTTATTGTATGAGATGATCATGTTTTGTAACCAAGTTATTGGCAACTGGCAGGAGCCATATGGTTGTCGCTTTATTGTATGCAATGCAATCGCGTTGTAATTTTTTACTTTATCACTAAGCGGTAGCGATAGTCGTGGAAGCATAAGATTGGCGAGACGACAATGATGCTACGATGGAGATCAAGGTGTCGCGCCGGTGACGATGGTGATCATGACGGTACTTCGAAGATGGAGATCACAAGTACAAGATGATGATGGCCATATCATATCATTTATATTGATTGCATGTGATGTTTATCTTTTATGCATCTTATCTTGCTTTGGTTGACGGTAGCATTATAAGATGATCCCTCACTAAATTATCAAAGTATAAGTGTTCTCCCTGAGTATCCACCGTCGCGAAAGTTCTTCGTGTTGAGACACCACGTGATGATCGGGTGTGATAAGCTCTACGTTCAAATACAATGGGTGCAAAACAGTTGCACACGCGGAATACTCATGTTAAACTTGACGAGCCTAGCATATAACAGATATGGCCTCGGAACACGGAGACCGAAAGGTCGAGCGTGAATCATATAGTAGATATGATCAACATAGTGATGTTCACCATTGAAACTACTCCATCTCACGTGATGATCGGACATGGTTTAGTTGATTTGGATCACTTCATCACTTAGAGGATTAGAGGGATGTCTATCTAAGTGGGAGTTCTTAAGTAATATGATTAATTGAACTTTAATTTATCATGAACTTAGTCCTGGTAGTATTAGCATATCTATGTTGTAGATCAATAGCTCGCGTTTAGCTCCCCTGTTTTATTTTTGATATGTTCCTAGAGAAAACTAAGTTGAAAGATGTTAGTAGCAATGATGCGGATTGGATCCATGATCTGAGGTTTATCCTCATTGCTGCACAGAAGAATTATGTCTTTGATGCACCGCTAGGTGACAAACCTATTGGAGGAGCAGATGCAGATGTTATGAACATTTGGCTAGCTCAATATGATGACTACTTGATAGTTTAGTGCACCATGCTTAAAACGGCTTAGAACCGGGACTTCAAAGACATTTTTAACGTCATGGACCATATGAGATGTTCCTGGAGTTGAAGTTAATATTTCAAGCAAATACCCGAGTTGAGAGATATGAAGTCTTCAACAAGTTCTATAGCTAAAAGATGGAGGAGAATAGCTCAAGCAGTGAGCATGTGCTCAGATTGTCTGGGTACTACAATCACTTGAATCAAGTGGGAGTTAATCTTCCAGATAAAATAGTGATTGACAGAATTCTCTAGTCACCATTACCAAGTTAGTAGAACTTCATGATGAACTATGATATGCAAGGGATAACGGGAACGATTCCCAAGCTCTTCGTAATGCTGAAATTGACGAAGGTAGAAATCAAGAAAAATATCAAGTGTTGATGGTAGACAAGACCACTAGTTTCAAGAAAAGGGCAAAGGGATGAAGGGGAACTTCAAGAAGAACGGCAAGCAAGTTGCTGCTCAAATGAAGAAGCCCAAGTCTAGTCCTAATCCTGAGACTAAGTGCTTCTACTGCAAAGGGACTGGTCACTGGAAGCGGAACTGCCCCAAGTATTTGGCGGATAAGAAGGATGGCAAAGTGAACAAAGGTATATTTGATATACAGATTATTGATGTGTATTTTACTAGTGTTCGTAGCAACCCCTCGGTATTTGATACTGGTTCAGTTTCTAAGAGTAGTAACTCGAAACGGGAGTTGCAGAATGAACATAGACTAGTTAAGGGTGAAGTGACGATGTGTGTTGGAAGTGGTTCCAAGATTGCTATGATCATCATCGCGCACTCCCTATACTTTTGGGATTAGTGTTGAACCTAAATAAGTGTTATTTGGTGTTTGCGTTGAGAATGAATATGATTTGATCATGTTTATTGCAATACGGTTATTCATTTAGGTAAGAGAATAAATTGTTGTTCTGTTTACATGAATAAAACCTTATATGGTTACACACCCAATGAAAATGGTTCGTTGGATCACGATCATAGTGATACACATATTCATAATATTGAAACCAAAAGATGCAAAGTTAATAATGATGGTGCAACTTATTTGTGGCACTGCCGTTTAGGTCATATTGGTGTAAAGCGCATGAAGAAAATCCATGTTGATGGGCTTCTGGAATCACTCTATTATGAATCAGTTGATGCTTGCGAACCATGCCTCATGGGAAAGATGACTAAGACTCCGTTCTCCGGAACAATGGAGCGAACAACAGATTTGTTGGAAATCATACATACTGATGTATGTGGTCCAATGAATATTGAGGCTCGTGGCAGGTATCATTATTTTCTGATCTTCACAGATGATTTGAGCATATATGAGTATATCTACTTGATGAAACACAAGTCTGAAACATTTGAAAAGTTCAAAGAATTTCAGAGTGAAGTGGAGAATCATCGTAACAAAAATAAAATTTTCTACGATATGATCGCAGAAGTAAAATATTTGAGTTACGAGTTTGGCCTTCAGTTAAAAACAAATGTGAAATAGTTTCACTACTCATGCCACCTAGAACACCACAGTGTAATGGTGTGTCCGAACGTCATAACCATACTTTATTAGATATGGTGCAATCTATGATGTCTCTTACCGATCTACCACTATCGTTTTGGGGTTATGCATTAGAGACAGCTGCATTCACGTTAAATAGGGCACCATCTAAATCCGTTGAGATGACACCGTATGAACTATGGTTTGGCAAGAAACCTAGGCTGTTGTTTCTTAAAGTTTGAGGTTGCAATGCTTATGTGAAAAAGTTTCAACCTGATAAGCTCTAACCCAAATCGGAGAAGTGCGTCTTCATAGGATACCCAAAAGAAAATGTTGGGTACACCTTCTATCACAGATCTGAAGGCAATATATTTGTTACGTCGATGCAAGTTTTGACACTAATCCAGATGACTCTAAGTCTCAATCTGGATACATATTGAAAGTGGGAGCAATTAGCTAGAGTAGCTCCGTGCAGAGCATTGTTGACATAGAAATTTGCAAAATACGCACGGATCTGAATGTGGCAGACCTATTGACTAAACTTCTCTCACAAGCAAAACATGATCACACCTTAGTACTCTTTGGGTGTTAATCACATAGCGATGTGAACTAGATTATTGACTCTAGTAAACCCTTTGGGTGTTGGTCACATGTCGATGTGAACTATGGGTGTTAATCACATGGTGATGTGAACTATTGGTATTAAATCACATGGTGATGTGAACTAGATTATTGACTCTAGTGCAAGTGGGAGACTGAAGGAAATATGCCCTAGAGGCATTGATAAAGCTATTATTTATTTCCTTATATCATGATAAATGTTTATTATTCATGCTAGAATTATATTAACCGGAAACATAATACATGTGTGAATACATAGACAAACAGAGTGTCACTAGTATGCATCTACTTGACTAGCTCGTTGATCGAAGATGGTTATGTTTCCTAACCATAGACATGAGTTGTCATTTGATTAACAGGGTCACATCATTAGGAGAATGATGTGATTGACTTGACCCATTCTGTTATCTTAGCACTTGATCGTTTATGTAACATCCCAAATTTCCAATTTGGAATGTTATACATTAGATCATCATTGCATATCATATTTTATTTTGCATTTTGGTTGGTCCTAGAAATTCTACGCAACTCAATGACCCACGGAGAGAGTTGGGGATTTCGTTATTTTCATATTTGAGTTTTCTCAAATTTTGAGAATAGGATCATTTGATTTTATTTATTTTATCATCAATTATTTCTATTACAAAAATATGAGAGAGGGAATAAAATGACTTTCCCAAAATAAAGAAATATTGAGGATCAAATAATAAAATCAAAAAAGATTTTATTTTAGAGTTTTTCGGTGTTTTATTTGAATTTAGAAAAAATGTGCGTTTTTCAAAATTGCATTTAGGTCCCAAATAAATGTTCACCTTGTGCGGCTTGATTTTAGAAGCCCGTGAAAATTTATTTCGGAATTTTTGGAGTCCGTTTAGTATTTCTTTTTATTTTTCCTCTGCGCGTTATTATTTAAAAAAACGAACCGACCTAGGGGCCGTGTCTGACTAGGACTCCCGGCCCGTTAGGCTTTATAAGCCAGCCCACCCTGGCCGAACCCTAGCCCCAGCCCCAGCCCCACCGCCAGCCGCCGCCGCGCCTCGCCACCCGCGCCACCGCCGCCGCTGCCGCCGCCCCACCGCCGCCGGACGCCGCCGCCGCCGAGGTTCGCCGCGCCTCGACTTCCGTGCCATCGGTTTTTTTTAAAAATTAGATCGGTTTTTCCGTCGGTTTTTTTAGATTCAGTTTTTTTAATAGATCGGTTTTTCTTGTTTATTTAAATAGTGAGTGTTCGTATGTTCGTTCGTTCTAGCGAGCGTTCGTCGTTTTTCTTTTTCTCGGATTAAATCCGTGATTTTTCTGATCGCGATTCCTGATTTGATTTTCGTTTTGGTACAACTTTTCGCTCGTTTATCGGAATCAGGTGATTCAAGCGCCTAGAGTTTCGTCTCGAAACCCTCTATCCGTTTAACCAACTTAAACAAGATTTTGCTACTGTAAAATTTGCCCTAGATCCAGATTAGTAGAACGAAGTTGTTTTCTTTCGCCGTTTGACTTTCGTTGCTTCGTTCGATTTGATTCTTTTTGCCAACCGGAGTTCTTAAGTTGAACTTTCTGGTTAGATCGCTTATTTGAGTTTTACCTGTGCATTAGATGAGTACTTATTGTATGCTTGTTTGTTTGTCTACGATAGAATACCCGGAGTGTGCCGCTTGTTACTTCGAATCTCTAGGTTTCGCGGATCATCAGCAAGGCAAGTAACACTTTGATCATACCTTTCCTACTACCCAGTTTTATTGCATTAGATCAATCCTCACACATTGCATGATTAGGATCTAATTAAATTGTGGGATGGGAAGTAGTTGAGGTAGTACCTATTACCTGTTTATTATCAAACCTTTGGGAGTTACTTCTACGTTTGCTTATTATGCCATGCTATGCTAGTAGACGTGGATTGGGTGAGTGATATCCATGACAGTTGTGAGTTTGTTAATTAATGGTTTATCTAAGGTGGCAACTTAAACACACATCTGGGTGGACTGAGGCACCTGGGTATTCCAGGACTTGCCTGTTTTCTTTTGGACCGCCACCCAGGCTCAAAGGGATCATGAGACTATTCATAGTAGAAACTTCTGTGTGCAGCCACAAGCTATTATGGGCTCTAGCATAGTTGACTAAGTCGTGCGAAGTCTTACAGTGCTAGACTAGCAGATGTAGGGGATGTAGGTGGTACGGTCTATCTGATCGTAAGGTGCTAGCGCTTCTGAAAGACTATGTCTCGGTCATCCGTCTTATCAAACACCATGTAGTGCGAGAAACCAAACGGAGGCGATCGAGTCCTATGGGGAAAAGTGTGCAAACCTCTGCAGAGTGTAATAAACTAATCATGGTTAGCCGTGTCCCCGCTTATGGACTTCTTGAGTATCTAGTACTTGGATTATCATGTGAATCTCAACATGTTACTCTAAATTAATTTTGTTGGGTTATGTTTAATGATGATGTTTAATTGGGATTGAGAATGCTGTCAACCATTCTCAATGTTTAACAACTACCATGATAGTAATTAAATTTTATTCCTTTGAAGTAGGGAAAAATTGGCTTTACGCAAAACTGTAACCATAGAGCTTTCCACCAGCAAAATATGCATATAGTATAGCTGTTTCATTCCATTACTCTCTATGTGTTACATTGCCAGCATATTCCATGTGCTGACCCGTTTCGGGTTACAACGTTAATGTTGCAGACTTTTTAGACAACGATTAAGGAGTTTTTAGGTCGTGGTTCTATACTCAGTGATGCCGTTGGAGTTGATGGACTCACTTATCTTCCAAGCCTTCCGCTGTTATCGTTATTAGATGGCCTTAAGCCATATTTATTTGTAATAAGTTCTCTATGGAGACACTTGATGTAATAAGTGTGTGATTGCTACTCTGCTATAAATCCTCCGAGTACTGTGTGGTGTCAGCATTACTGATCCAGGGATGACACCGGAGCACAGAGATCAGACTATTTGAGGTCTGGTTGCTACAGAGATGGTATCAGAGCACACGCTGACTGTAGGACATGACCACTAAGCTAAATACCTAGATCACTATTCCCTCTCTTCTCTTCTGACCTCTCATCTTTTCTACTCTTTAGGATGGTGGATGCAAGGAACAAGTTCACGCAACCAGATGAAGATACACCCTTTGGACGACACTTGAAGGAAGTCACTAGATACCTGAACATAGGAATACCAAGCTTCACGGGAAACTACAACGCCACTTTACCTGAAGAAGAGCGCTGGATGATTCAAGTTCAAGTTCCAGGAAGGACGTTCATGCCAGTCACTGAGCCCATAGAGTTTTATTTTGATGCACCGACTTGGAGTCTAGGAAAGAGCATGGCAGCTCACATCGCCATGGGATGCATTGGAGAAGTCTACCACAAGGGTCTCAAGGATACTATCTACCAGATTTGTGGGCGCCGAGATGAGCACTGGGAGATGATCAGCACCAGGAAGGATAGATCAATTACAGCTTTTATCCAGGAGTTAAACCAGCACATTCGACGATAGGAGAACCAGATGTGCGCCAACATGATAGATCTGAAGAAGGCTAAGACTAGAATCAAGGAACTGGAGGAAGAACTCAAGGCTACACGTGAAGATTATGAAGAGGAAATTGAAGTATTGGTGGAGAAGAATGACGACCTGATCAAGAAGATTGGAATATTTATGGGAGGCCCAACGCCAGTAGAGGAAGACGAAGAACCCAAGGAGATTAGCCCGGAAGACTACATCATCATCGACAGCACTGACTCGGAACCAGATAGTAGCGATGATGACTATGTTGATGAAGCTGGAGCAGATATCATTTAGTCTGCAACTGAAGAATATTTCTAGTAGACCATCTCATCAGTAGTAGTAGTCCACCATGTAAATATAGTAGTCCGAGCACTTTTGCAATAGTTAGATCGATTGTATGCCCTTGTTTGATTGAATGAAGTGAATTGTTTTCTTTTGCCTCATGTGCATATGGGTAGTGTTTTCTCTTTAGACCCCCTCTATTCTTACATCTCATCTTTTCTAAACCCTCAGATGCCTCCGAGACGTGACCCCAGATTTGCCTTTCCACCGGAGCTCACCCAGTTGATCCAGCAGCAGAACACATTGATGCAGTTGCTAGTCTAGAATCAGAATCAAGGGAACAACAACAACCCACCACCACCACCACCACCTGTTGACCACTTTGCCCATTTTCTTAGGCTGAACCCGCCGGTGTTTTCCAGTAGCACCGAGCCGATAGTAGCAGATGATTGGCTCCGCAAGACAGCTAGGGAATTGACCACAGCAGGATGCACAGATGCGGGGAAGGTGAAGTTTGCCGCACATCAGCTAGAAGGACCCGCAGCATCATGGTGGGAGAATTTCACAGCCACTTTCCCAGTCAACACTGTCACATGGGACCAGTTTCAGCAGGCTTTTTGTACTGCCCATGTTTCAGCGGGAGCTATGGCCATAAAGAAGCGTGAGTTTCGCAACTTGCGCCAAGGGGGAAGGACAGTTGGCCAGTATGTGGAGGAATTTAGTAAGTTAGCACGTTATGCCCCAGATGACGTCGCTACGGATGCAGCTAAGCAGGAGAAGTTTCTAGAAGGACTGAATGATGAGTTGAGCATGCAGTTGATGGTAGCCACCTTCAACAACTACCAGGAGTTGGTAGATCGTGCTCTTATGATTGAAGGCAAGCAGCAGCAAATTGAGAATCGCAAGAGGAAGTATGGACAAGGAAAGTACAATTCAGGAGTTCAGCAGAAGCCACGTTTTACCCCTAGACCGGGAGGACATTTTCAGCATACCCATGGAGGAGGTAGCTCGCACAATCACAATGGCACCAAGAATGGAAATGGCAATGGAGGAAGCAACGGCCAGAACCGCACCAACCCCTCAACCCCAGCCAAGAAGGACCTGAGCCAAGTCACTTGTTTTAAGTGTCAGAAGACTGGACCATATGCCAATGAATGTCCTGAAGGCCAAAATGGCAATGGAAGTTCTGGGAAGAAGCTGAACCCTTTCAACAGGGGACAGGTAAACCACGTTAGCGTGGAGGAGGTTGAAGCTCAGCCCGATGCAGTAATAGGTAAGTTTTTGGTTAAGTCATTTACCGCACTCATTCTTTTTGATACTGGTGCATCGCATTCATACATCTCAAGGGGATTTGTGGATAAGTATAACCTATCAACCCAAGCCCTTAGGTCACCCATGTTAGTAACCTCGCCCGGAGCAGAGTATGTGGCTAGTCTATGGTGTGATCGGTTACCATTAAGGATTGGTAACTATGTTTTTCCCTCAGACCTAATAGTGTTGGAATCTCAAGGATTGGATGTGATATTAGGCATGGATTGGTTATCAAAGTATGAAGGGAATATTGAATGTGCTAGTAAGTCAATTTTGCTTACCACCCCAGAAGGGAGAAGGATCAAGTATGTATCCCGGCATGTGCCAAAGAGGACTCAAGTAAATTGCCTAACAGGAGTTGTGCAGGAGGAAGTACCAGTGGTAAGGGATTTTCCTGAAGTATTTCCAGAGGAGTTGCCAGGCATGCCACCGGATAGAGATATTGAGTTTTTGATTGAGCTATTGCCAGGCATAAGGCCAATATCAAAGAGACCATATAGGATGCCAGCAAAGGATTTGGTGGAAATTAAGAAGCAGATTAAGGAGTTACTAGATAAGGGATATATTCGCCCAAGTTTTTCGCCTTGGGGATCGCCAGTACTTCTAGTGGAGAAGAAGGATGGATCATTAAGGATGGTTGTTGATTATCGAGGATTGAATGAAGTAACAATCAAGAACAAGTACCCACTACCAATGATTAATGATCTGTTTGATCGATTGCAAGGAGCTAAGGTATTCTCCAAGATCGATCTGCGATCAGGATACCACCAGTTGAAGATTCGAGAACACGATATTCCTAAGACAACTTTTACCACCAAGTATGGGCTGTATGAGTATATCGTTATGTCATTTGGTCTGACTAACGCACCTGCCTATTTTATGAACATGATGAACAAAGTGTTTATGGAGTTCTTGGATAAGTTCGTCATAGTGTTCATTGATGATATCCTGGTGTATTCGAAGAATGAAGAGGAGCATAAGGAGCATTTGCGTTTGGTACTTGGAAAGCTCAGAGAACATCAATTATATGCCAAGTTCAGCAAATGTGAGTTTTGGTTGAAGGAAGTAGGATTCCTCGGACGTGTTATATCTGGAGAAGGTATAGCAGTTGATCCCACTAAAGTTGAAACCGTGACCAAGTGGGAAGCCCCAACAACAGTTGGAGAGATCCGGAGTTTTCTTCGACTCGCAGGATACTACCGGAGATTTATTAAGAATTTCTCAAAGATTGCGATTGAAGAAAGATACCAAGTTCATATGGACAGAGGAATGTGAGGCTAGTTTCTAGGAGTTGAAGAAACGTTTGGTTACCTCACCAGTGTTAATTTTGCTAGACCAGACCAAAGATTATGAGGTGTATTGCGACGCTTCACGTCGAGGACTTGGAGCAGTGCTTATGCAGGAAGGGAGAGTTGTTTCATATGCCTCAAGACAACTGAAACCTCATGAGTTGAATTATGCCACGCATGATTTGGAGTTAGCAGCCATAGTGCATGCTTTGAAAACATGGAGACATTTCCTCATCGGAAACCATTGTGAGGTGTACACGGATCATAAGAGTTTGAAGTACATTTTCACACAGAAGGAGTTGAATCTCAGACAAATGAGATGGTTGGAGCTTATGAAGGATTATGATATGAAATTGCATTATCACCCCGGAAAGGCTAATGTAGTAGCTGACGCATTAAGCCGTAAGAGCCATGTCAATACGATAATGACAGGACAAATACCCAAGGAGTTAGCAGTAAATCTTCGTGAACTATGTGTGGAAATAGTTCCGAGAGGCTATGTAGCAGCATTGGGGATTCAGACAACTTTGATGGATAGAATCAGAGAAGCTCAGAAAACTGACAAAGAGATTGCCGTTATAAAGGAGAAACTGAGCAAAGGAAAAGCTAAAGGATTTCGTGAGGATGAGCACGACACCCTATGGTTTGAAGACCGCGTTTACGTGCCCAATGACCCGGAGATCAGGAAGTTGATTTTGCAAGAGGCACACGATTCACCATATTCGATTCACCCAGGAAATACCAAGATGTATTTGGATTCGAAAGATATTTTCTGGTGGACCGGAATGAAGAAGGATATTGCGGAGTATGTAGCAATTTGTGATGTATGTCAGAGAGTAAAAGCAGAGCATCAGAAGCCAGCAGGATTGTTACAACCATTGCCGATACCCGAATGGAAGTGGGATAAGCTAGGCATGGATTTTATCACGGGATTACCCAGGACTCATTCCGGCTATGACTCGATTTGGGTTATAGTTGATCGATTGACAAAAGTAGCTCATTTCATCCCAGTAAAGACCACTTACTCCAGTGCTAAGTTGTCAAAGATATACATGACCAGGATCGTATGTTTGCATGGAGTTCCAAGGAGTATCGTATCAGATAGAGGAACCCAGTTTACCTCAAAGTTCTGGAAGAAGTTGCACGAAACTTTGGGTACCAGGCTAGAATTCAGTACATCTTTTCATCCACAGACAGATGGACAGAACGAGAGAGTTAATCAGATTTTGGAGGATATGCTGAGAGCTTGTGCGCTAGATTATGGATCTAGTTGGGACGACAATTTACCGTATGCAGAGTTCTCTTACAACAATTGTTACCAAACCAGTTTAAAGATGGCCCCTTTCGAAGCCTTGTACAGAAGGAGGTGCAGGACACCGTTGTCGTGGGACGAAGTTGGAGACCGCCAGTTGTTTGGACCTGACTTGATTAAAGAGTCTGAACATAAGGTGAAATTGATTCGCGATAGGCTCAAGGTAGCTCAATCCAGACAGAAAAGTTATGCAGATTCTAAACGCAAGAAGACAGTTTACGAAGTCAGAGATAGAGCTTATCTTCGAGTATCTCCACTTCGGGGAACAAAGCATTTTGGAGTTAAAGGGAAGTTAGCGCCACGATTTGTAGGACCATATCGAGTTTTGGAGCGTATGGGAGAATTGGCCTACAAGTTGGAATTACCTGAAGGATTGTCAGGAGTTCATGATGTGTTCCACGTTTCCCAGTTGAAGAAGTGTCATGCGGAGATGGCTGACATACCGTTGAGAGACACAGTTCCTTTGGAAACTATTCAATTGGATAACGATTTGACCTACGAGGAGAGACCCGTTAAGATCCTCGAGTTTGCCAGCCGAGTTACCTGCAGCAAGGTTATCAAGTTTTGCAAGGTTCAGTGGAGCCACCACACGGAGGATGAAGCCACCTAGGAACGAGAGGAAGATTTTCTCAAGGACCACCCTCACCTATTTTCTAGCCAACCCGAATCTCGAGGGCGAGATTCATCTTAAGGGGGGTAGGTTTGTAACATCCCAAATTTCCAATTTGGAATGTTATACATTAGATCATCATTGCATATCATATTTTATTTTGTATTTTGGTTGATCCTAGAAATTCTACGCAACTCAATGACCCACGGAGAGATTTGGGGATTTCGTTATTTTCATATTTGAGTTTTCTCAAATTTTGAGAATAGGATCATTTGATTTTATTTATTTTATCATCAATTATTTCTATTACAAAAATATGAGAGAGGGAATAAAATGACTTTCTCAAAATAAAGAAATATTGACGATCAAATAATAAAATCAAATAAGATTTAATTTTAGAGTTTTTCGGTGTTTTATTGGAATTTAGGAAAAATGTGTGTTTTTCAAAATTGCATTTAGGTCCCAAATAAATGTTCACCTTGTGCGGCTTGATTTTAGAAGCCCGTGAAAATTTATTTCGGAATTTTTGGAGTTCGTTTAGTATTTATTTTTATTTTTATTTTGCGCGTAATTATTTAAAAAAACGAACCGACCTAGGGGTCGTGTCCGACTAGGACTCCCGGCCCGTTAGGCTTTATAAGCCAACCCACCCCGGCCGAACCCTAGCCCCAGCCCCAGCCCCAGCCCCGTCGCCAGCCGCCGCCGCGCCTCGCCACCCGCGCCGCCGAGGTTCGCCGCGCCTCGACTTCCGAGCCATCGGTTTTTTTTTAAATTAGATCGGTTTTTTCGTCGGTTTTTTTTAGATTCGGTTTTTTTAAATAGATCGATTTTTCCGGTTTATTTAAATAGCGAGCGTTCGTCCGTTCGTTCGTTCTAGCGAGCGTTTGTCGTTTTTCTTTTTCTCGGATTAAATCCGCGATTTTTCTGATCGCGATTCCTGATCCGATTTTCGTTTTAGTATAACTTTTCGCTCATTTATCGCAATCAGGCGATTCAAGCGCCTAGAGTTTCGTCTCGAAACCCTCTATCCGTTTAACCAACTTAAACAAGATTTTGCTACTGTAAAATTTGCCCTAGATCCAGATTAGTAGAACGGAGTTGTTTTCTTTCGCCGTTTGACTTTCGTTGTTTCGTTCGATTTGATTCTTTTTGCCAACCGGAGTTCTTAAGTTGAACTTTCTGGTTAGATCGCTTATTTGAGTTTTACCTGTGCATTAGATGAGTACTTATTGTATGCTTGTTTGTTTGTCTGTGATAGAATACCCGGAGTGCACCGCTTGTTACTTCGAATCTCTAGGTTTCGCGGATCATCAGCAAGGCAAGTAACACTTTGATCATACCTTTCCTACTACCCAGTTTTATTGCATTAGATCAATCCTCACACATTGCATGACCAGGATCTAATTAAATTGTGGGATGGGAAGTAGTTGAGGTAGTACCTATTACCTGTTTATTATCAAACCTTTGGGAGTTACTTCTACGTTTGCTTATTATGCCATGCTATGCTAGTAGACGTGGATTGGGTGAGTGATATCCATGACAGTTGTGAGTTTGTTAATTAATGGTTTATCTAAGGTGGCAACTTAAACACACGTCTGGGTGGATTGAGGCACCTGGGTATTCCAGGACTTGCCTGTTTTCTTTTGGACCGCCACCCAGGCTCAAAGGGATCATGAGACTATTCATACTAGAAACTTCTGTGTGCAGCCACAAGCTATTATGGGCTCTAGCATAGTTGACTAAGTCATGCGAAGTCTTACAGTGCTAGACTAGCAGATGTAGGGGATGTAGGTGGTACGGTCTATCCGATCGTAAGGTGCTAGCGCTTCTGAAAGACTATGTCTCGGTCATCCGTCTTCTCAAACACCATGTAGTGCGAGAAACCAAACGGAGGCGATCGAGTCCTGTGGGGAAAAGTGTGCAAACCTTTGCAGAGTGTAATAAACTAATCATGGTTAGCCATGTCCCCGGTTATGGACATCTTGAGTATCTAGTACTTGGATTATCATGTGAATCTCAACATGTTACTCTAAATTAATTTTGTTGGGTTATGTTTAATGATGATGTTTAATTGGGATTGAGAATGCTATCAACCATTCTCAATGTTTAACAACTACCATGATAGTAATTAAATTTTATTCCTTTGAAGTAGGGAAAAATTGGCTTTACGCAAAACTGTAACCATAGAGCTTTCCACCAGCCAAATATGCATATAGTATAGCTGTTTCATTCCATTACTCTCTATGTGTTACATTGCCAGCATATTCCATGCGCTGACCCGTTTCGGGCTGCAACGTTAATGTTGCAGACTTTTCAGACGATGATTAAGGAGTTTTTAGGTCGTGGTTCTATACTCAGTGATGCCGTTGGAGTTGATGGACTCACTTATCTTCCAAGCCTTCCGCTGTTATCGTTATTAGATGGCCTTACGCCATATTTATTTGTAGTAAGTTCTCTATGGAGACACTCGATGTAATAAGTGTGTGATTGCTACTCTGCTATAAATCCTCCGAGTACTGTGTGGTGTCAGCATTACTGATCCAGGGATGACACCGGAGCACAGAGATCAGACTGTTTGAGGTCTGGTCACTACAGTTTAGTTTGTTGCTATTGCTTTCTTCATAACTTATACATGTTCCTATGACTATGAGATTATGCAACTCCCGTTTACCGGAGGAATTGTTTGTGTGCTACCAAACGTCACAACATAACTGGGTGATTATAAAGGTGCTCTATAGGTGTCTCCGAAGGTACTTGTTGGGTTGGCCTATTTCGAGATTAGGATTTGTCACTCCGATTTTCGGAGAGGTATCTCTGGGCCCTCTCGGTAATGCACATCACTCAAGCCTTGCAAGCATTGAAACTAATAAGTTAGTTGCGGCATGATGTATTACGGAACGAGTAAAGAGACTTGTCGGTAACGAGATTGAACTAGGTATTAAGATACCGACGATCGACTCTCGGGCAAGTAACATACCGATGACAAAGGGAACAACGTATGTTGTTATGCGGTCTGACCGATAAAGATCTTCGTAGAATATGTAGGAGCCAATATGAGCATCCAGGTTCCGCTATTGGTTATTGACCGGAGACGTGTCTCGGTCATGTCTACATAGTTCTCGAACCCGTAGGGTCCGCACGCTTAAAGTTCGGTGACGATCGTAATTAGGGTTTTTGTGTTTTGATGTACCGAAGGTTGTTCGGAGTCCCGGATGTGATCACAGGCATGACGAGGAGTCTCAAAATGGTTGAGACATAAAGATTGGTATATTGGAAGCCTATATTTGGATATCAGAAACGTTCCGGGTGAAATCGGGATTTTACCGGAGTACCGGGGGGTTACCAGAACCCCCCCCCCCGGGGGGTTATTGGGCCTACATGGGCCATAAGGGAGAAGAGGAGGGCCAGCCAGGGCAGGCCGCGCGCCCCCTCCCCCCTAGTCCGAATAGGACAAGGAAGGGGGGCGCCCCCCTTTCCTCTTTCTCCCTTCTCCCTTCCTTTTCCAACAAGGAAAGAGGGGGGAGTCCTACTCCCGGTGGGAGTAGGACTCCTCCAGGCTCACCCCTAGGGCCGGCCGCACCTCCCCCTCTCCCTCCTTTATATGCGGTGGCAAGGGGGCACCCCATGACACACAAGTTGATCTTCGTGATCGTTCCTTAGCCGTGTGCGGTGCCCCCTTCCACCATATTCCACCTCGGTCATATCATAGCGGTGCTTAGGCGAAGCCCTGCGTCGGTAGAACATCATCACCGTCATCATGCCGTCGTGCTGACGAAACTCTCCCTCAATGTTTTGCTGGATCGGAGCTCGAAGGACGTCACCGAGTTGAATGTGTGCAGAACTCGGAGGTGCCATACGTTCGGTACTTGGATCGGTCGGATCAGGAAGACGTATGACTACTTCCTCTATGTTGTGTCAACGCTTCCTCTATGGTACGTAGACAACACTCTCCCATCTCGTTTCTATGCATCACAATGATCTTGCGTGTGCGTAGGAAAATTTTGAAATTACTATGTTACCCAACAACTCCTCCATTGGTCCAATTAGTTTTTGTTCTAGTGCTTTATTCTTTGCAAATTCATGCTGCATAGGTGACCATGTTCTTGAGCTTGCATATCAAATTTGTATGGTTCCAAGTAGTTCTAATGCTTGATATAGGCTCTAGGCACTTGTAGGAGTAGTTGCTATTAATATTATTGAGTTTGGTTTACTTTTATTTTGAAGTTACTAAAAAATCAGATTATTTCAGAAAAATAATGAGGATATTCTTGAGGGGCTCATCGAGCCAAAGCTCGAAGGAAAAGGCACCGAAGCCTAAGTATAATTTTCCATGCACCGCGAAGATTCAGGCGTGTGAATGGCCTTCTGATGATTTCTTGAGAGCAGCCGGTATCTACGAAGATTTTCATGAATTGGCTCACAATGCAGGCCTCACCGCCTTCCTCCACGGCCAATGCGATTAGTATCTCTTACTCACAAATACTTTTGTGCAAAACTTTCATTTTCATTCTAGGAACTCACCACCTACGGTGGAATTTCATTTATATGATGAGCATAAAGAGATGTCACTTTATGATTTCTGTCGGATTTGTTTAGTCCCTTTTGAGGGCAAGACAGAAGAACCACATCATGATGATGTGGCTGGGTTTATTGATACTATCACTGTAGGAGAAACTAGGAAGGTTTCCGATGCATGAATCACTAGCATACATTTTCCTGTTTTACGTTACTTTGCATTATTTGCTAGTCGTTGTTTAATTGGATGCGGAAACAGTGGAAACCTTAGCATCCCTGATATAATTATTCTGCACCACGGTTTATACAGTGGTAAAACTTTTAGTATGGGCGGTATTATTGCTAGACGGTTAAGTATGAACCGTACTAAGGGTCCCATCTTTGGAGGCGTCTATGCCACAGGCCTAGCTGCACATTTTAACATACCTATTAGGCATGCTGAGAAGGAAGAAAAGGTGCTGCCCCGTGTTTACCTAGATCATAAAAGTATGGTGGCACACGATTTTATTGTTAAGAATAGGGCACGAGATCTTAAATATCAATTGTTTTTTAACAAACATCATCCTAAGACTATTATCCTGCCTGCTCCTTCTTTGTTTAATTTTGTAGGACCCTACCTCGTTACGTGAGCTGTCATCCAAGCTTACAAGAATCTTGCACCAGCCCTGGAACAGGAACCACAAGATGAGCCTCCACGACAATTTGTTTATTCTTGGGATCCAAAGATGACTGTCAGCCAGTGGCAGTCAGAGTCTTCTTCTTCATCACAGTATGATCCCAACTACTCCTCCTCATCATAGTACAACCCCAACAACTATTATTATGGATATCCGCCAGGCCAGCCGTGGCCATAGACCAACTTAGGCCAAAAGCCTAAGCTTGGGGGAGTACGTATTTCTCACCGACATTACATTTATGTTCACACACACTCATTGCTAGATGTCGGTGCTCATACTTTTTCACTGTAATATCCATGCTAGTTTATTTTCTTTTTCCTGCTTTCTTCTTGTGTTTGTTAAACCTTAAGAAAAACCAAAAAAATTAGCAGTAGTTTATTTTTCTGCTGTAGCAGTAATAATTAAAAAGAAAACCCAAAAATATTTCATGTTCTTCTTTTGCTTGTTGGGAGCTTTCCCGTGTAAATAGTTTTATTTCTTTTCTTTTCTTTGGGGGTCACTAGGAGAAGACCATAATTAAATGGTTGAAGTGGCTCTTACATGAATTATTGTTGATTTAACCCAGAGCCCATATTGCCTTGTCTTCTCCTGTTTATTGAATGCTCGCAGATTCCAGCTTAGTCCAATGCACGTACACTCTTATTATTATTCACACCGTTCGGTCGTGCAAGTGAAAGGCAATTATGATGATATATGATGGAGTGACTGAGATGAGAAAAGCTGGTATGAACTCGACCTTTTTTGTTTTTGTAAATATGATGAGTCCCTCATTCTTGATTCAGCCTATTATGAATAAACATGTTTGCAATGACAATTAGAGATCATAGTTGCTTGTGCCACGCTTGATTAGCTATGAGTTATAATTGTTTACCTTGTGTGCCAACATGCTATTGAGATGATTATGATGTGGTATGATGGGGTGGTATCCTCCTTTGAATGATTTAAGTTGCTTGACCGGGCACATGTTCACGCATGTAGTTGAAACAAATCAACATAGCCTTCACGATATTTATGTTCATGGTGGATTATATCCTACTCATGCTTGCATCCAATGTTTATTAATTTTAATGCATGTACATGGTTTGTCGCTCTCTAGTTGGTCGCTTCCCAGTCTTTTGCTAGCCTTCACCTGTACTAAGCGGGAATACTGCTTGTGCATCCAATCCCTTAAACCCCAAAGTTATTCCAGATGAGTCCACTATACCTTCCTATATGTGGTATCTACCTGCCATTCCAAGTAAATTTATATGTGCCAAACTCTAAACCTTCAAATAAACATTCTGTTTTGTATGCTCGAATAGCTCATGTATCAACCAAGGCTGTCCTTATCTTTCGTGTTAGGCGGGTTATTCTCAAGAGGAGTGGACTCCGCTCCTCGCTCATGAGAAAATGGCTGGTCACCGGGATGCCCAGTCCCATGCTTTATGCAAACTAAATCAAAATTAATTGCAAACAAAACTCCCCCTGGGACCTGATGTATGTTGGAGGCACTCGTTGTTTCGAGCAAGCCATGGATTGATGCTTGTTGGTGGAGGGGGAGTATAAACTTTACCATTCTGTTTGGGAACCGCCTATAATGTGTTTAGCATGGAAGATATCGCCATCTCTTAGTTGTTACGTTGACAATGAAAGTATACCGCTCAAAATACAATTTATCTCTATTTCAAAACCGAGCTCTGGCACCTCTACAAATCCCTGCTTCCCTCTGCGAAGGGCATATCCATTTACTTTTATGTTGAGCCATAACCCTCTTATTAAAAAGCACTAGCTGGAGAGCACAACCGTCATTTGCATTCATCACTGTTAATTTATATTGGGTATGACTATGATTGGATCTCTTTTACCATGAATTACAATGTCTAGTCAGTCCTTGATCTTTAAAGGTGCTCTGCATTTATGTTTTGCGGTCTCAGAAAGGGCTAGGGAGATACCATCTTGTTATATCATATTATGATTGTTTTTAGAAAGTGTTGTCATCCGAGATTTATTATTGTGGCTTGCTAGTTGATTATGCTATTGATATGAGTAATTGTGAGACCTGAGAATTATTGCAAATGTCGTTAGTTATGATCTATGCTGAAAACTTGAATGATGGCTTGACATAGTTACAAGAGCAAACCGAGTTTGTAAAAGTTTTTCTTTCTTTCTTTCAGTTTGTCAACTGGATTGCTTGAGGACAAGCAAGGGTTTAAGCTTGGGGGAGTTGATACGTCTCCGTCGTATCTACTTTTCCAAACACTTTTGTCCTTGTTTTGGACACTAACTTGTATGATTTGAATGGAACTAACCCGGACTGGCGCTGTTTTCAGCAGAATTGTCATGGTGTTGTTTTATGTGCAGAAAACAAATATTCTCGGAATGACCTGAAACTCCACGGAACATCTTAGAAAAAATAATAAAAAATCCTCGCCAAAGATGTAGACCAGGGGGCCCACACCCTTCTCACGAGGGTAGGGGCACCCCCCCCCCTAGGGCACGCCCCCTACCTCATGGTCCCCTGGATGCCCTCCGACGCCAACTCCAACTCTATATATTTGCTTTCGGAGAGAAAAAAATCAGAGAGAAGAAATCATCGCGTTTAACGATACGAAGCCGCCACCAAGCCCTAAAACCTCTCGGGAGGGCTGATCTGGAGTCCGTTTGGGGCTCTGGAGAGGGGGATTCATCGCCGCCGTCATCATCAACCATCCTACATCACCAATTTCATGATGCTCACCGCCGTGCATGAGTAATTCATCGTAGGCTTGCTGGACGGTGATGGGTTGGATGAGATTTATCATGTAATCGAGTTAGTTTTGTTAGGGTTTGATCCCTAGTATCCATTATGTTCTGAGATTGATGTTGCTATGACTTTGCTATGCTTAATGCTTGTCACTAGGGCCCGAGTGCCATGATTTCAGATCTGAACCTATTATGTTTTCATGAATATATGTGAGTTCTTGATCCTATCTTGCAAGTCTATAGTCACCTACTATGTGTTATGATCAGGCAACCCTGAAGTGACAATAATCGGGACCACTCCCGGTGATGACCATAGTTTGAGGAGTTCATGTATTCACTATGTGCTAATGCTTTGTTCCAGCTCTGTATTAAAAGGAGGCCTTAATATCCCTTAGTTTCCAATAGGACCCCGCTGCCACGGGAGGGTAGGACAAAAGATGTCATGCAAGTTCTTTTCCATAAGCACGTATGACTATATATGGAATACATGCCTACATTACATTGATGAATTGGAGCTAGTTCTGTGTCACCCTATGTTATGACTGTTACATGATGAACCGCATCCGGCATAATTATCCATCACTGATCCGGTGCCTACGAGTTTTCCATATACTGGTTTACGCTTATTTACTTTCCCGCTGCTACTGTTAGAATCACTACAAAATACCAAAAACATTACTTTTGTTGTCTTTACTTTTGTTGCTGCTACCACCACTATCATATTACTTTGCTACTAAACACTTTGCTACAGATACTAAGTTTCCAGGTGTGGTTGAATTGACAACTCATCTGCTAATACTTGAGAATATTCTTTGGCTCCCCTTGTGTCGAATCAATAAATTTGGGTTGAATACTCTACCCTCGAAAGCTGTTGCGATCCCCTTTACTTGTGGGTTATCATTCCATGCCAATATTCTACAACTTTCATATACTTTTGGCAACTTTTTATACTATTTTTGGGACTAACATATTGATCCAGTGCCCAGTGCCAGTTCCTATTTGTTGCATGTTTTATGTTTCGCAAAAACCCCATATCAAACGGAATCCAAACGGGATAAAAATGGACGGAGAATATTTTTGGAATATTTGGAGAATATGGGAAGAAAATCAACACGAGACGGTGCCCGAGGGAGCCACGACGCAGGGGGTGCGCCCCACCCCCCTGGGCGCGCCCCTGACCCTCGTGGGCCACTCGTAAGGCGGTTGGTGCCCTTCTTTCGCCGCAAGAAAGCTAATTTTCAGGAAAAAATCTCAGCAAAGGTTTCAGTCCAATCGGAGTTACGGATCTCCATATATATACGAAACAGTGAAAGGGCAGCCAAGGAGAACGCAGAAACATAGAGAGACACAGAGACAGATCCAATCTTGGAGGGGCTCTCGCCCCTCCCATTCCATGGAGGCCAAGGACCAGAGGGGAAACCCTTCTCCCATCTAGGGAGGAGGTCAAGGAAGAAGAAGAAGAAGGGTCCCCCTCTCCCCTTCTCTTCTGGTGGCGCCGGAACGCTGTCGTGGTCATCATCATCATCACCGTGATCTACACCAACACCTCCGCCATCTTCACCAACATCTCCATCACCTTCCCCCCTCTATCTACAGCGGTCCACTCTCTCGCAACCCATTGTACCCTCTACTTGAACATGGTGCTTTATGCTTCATATTATTATCCAATGATGTGTTGTCATCCTATGATGTCTGAGTAGATTTTGGTTGTCCTATCGGTGGTTGATGAATTGCTATGACTGATTTAATTTTCTTGTGGTTATGTTGCTGTCCTTTGGTGCCCATCATATGAGCGCGTGCGTGGATCACACCACAGGGTTAGTTGTATGTTGATAGGACTATGTATTGGAGGGCAAGAGTGACAGAAGCTTCAACCTAGCATAGAAATTGATGCATACGGGATTGAAGGGGGACCAATTTATCATAATGCTATGGTTGGGTTTTACCTTAATGAACGTTAGTTGTTGTGGATGCTTGCTAATAGTTCCAATCATAAGTGCATAGAATTCCAAGTCAGGCATGACATGCTAGCAGTGGCCTCTCCCACATAAAACTTGCTATCGGTCTAGTAAAGTAGTCAATTGCTTAGGGACAATTTCGAAACTCCTACCACCACTTTTCCACGCTCATTATACTAACTTTATTGTTTATTTATCTAAACAGCCCCTACTTTTTATTTACGTGCTCTTTATTATCTTGCAAACCTATCCAAAAACACCTACAAAGTACTTCTAGTTTCATACTTGTTCTAGGTAAAGCGAACGTCAAGCGTGCGTAGAGTTGTATCGGTGGTCGATAGAACTTGAGGAAATATTTGTTCTATATTTAGCTCCTCGTTGGGTTCGACACTCTTACTTATCAAAACCTGTTGTGATCCCCTACACTTGTGGGTTATCAAGACATTTTTCTGGCGCCGTTGCCGGGGAGCAATAGTGTGGGGTGAATATTCTCATGTGTGCTAGTTTGCTTTATCACTAAGTAGTTTTTATTTTGTGCTCCTGTTTTCTATCTTTAGTTATGGGTAGGAAACACAAAATACCAAAAAAATTAGTTGTACCTACTAAACCAATGGTTGAAGAACCACTCAAAATCTATCACACTCCTGAAGCTTATTACTTGGATCATCTTCGATCCCTATGTGCTCGTGCTGAAACCCCAACTAGCTTAGTTGATGGCAAATCTTTAGATGAGCATGCTTGTTATGTGCGACACTGCATATCTGAAAAGGGGAAACGTTTACTGGATCAAATTCATCGTTTGCAATGCTATGCTGGGAATTATGTGAAATATATGATATTACTTGTTGTTCTGAAGACCCTAAGAAACACCTTCCCTACCAATGTTTGTTTAGTGATAATGGAATCGTATCTACTTATGCTAAGGGTGTTTATAATTACTACGATGTTCAACAAATTGAAGAATTTGTTGCTTTTAAGGGTGCTTATGAAATTGCTTCTTTGATTGAAAAGGATGATGCTACTCTTTACAAATCTGAAAATTTTGCCATACTTGAATATTGTTATGAGAATTATGCTTCTAATGCCTATGTTAAACCATATATCGAGGTCTCCTCCGCTGTCCAAGAAGAGACTAATATTTTGCAGGAGTCTATGGAAGAAGAAATTGATGAAACTGTGACCTCATCGGATGAAAAAGATGATGAGGAGAGCGAAGAACAAAAGGAGGAAGAGCAGATTAGCTACCCGTGCCCACCTTCCAATGAGAGTAACTCTTCAACTCATACATTGTTTAATTCCCCTTCGTACTTACCGAAGGATGATCGCTATGATGATTGTTATGATCCCATTGATTCTCTTGAAATATCCCCTTTTGATGATGCTTGGTATGCTTGTGGCCAAGATGCCAATATGAATTATGCTTATGGAGATGAACTTGCTATAGTTCCTTATGTTAAACATGAAATTGTTGCTAATGCACCCACGCATGATAGTCCTATTATCTTTTTGAATTCTCCCGACTACACTATATCGGAGAAGTTTACACTTATTAAGGATTATATTGATGGGTTGCGTTTCACTATTACACATGATGATTTTCATGAATGTAATATGCATGTGCTTGCTGCTCCTACTTGAAATTATTATGAGAGAGGAACTATATCTCCACCTCTCTATGTTTCCAATACGATCAAATTGCAAGAAACTGTTTATACTATGCATTGGCCTTTACTTTGTGTGCATGAATTGTTCTTGTATGACATGCCGATGCATAGGAAGAGAGTTAGACTTCGTCATTGCTTGATTTATGTTACTTTGTGCTCACTACTAAATGCCAAATCATTGCTAATTAAAATTGGCTTTGATATACCTTGGGATCTGGGTGGATTCATTACTTGAGCACTATATGCATAGCTTAATGGCTTTAAAGAAAGCGCTGCCAGGGAGACAACCCGGAAGTTTTAGAGAGTCATTTAATTCTGTTGTGTGATTTTATAAGGTTTAAAAATAAAAATAATGTGCCAAGATTTGCCTTTAGGATGTCTACTTTGCTTGTTGGTTTGTATGGTGCAGGATAGAAACTTTGGTTGTAGTGCACAATTTTACATTTTTTACTGGAACGTCAAACGGTTCTGAAACTTTTTGCACTGTCTTTCTATATAAATTTTTTATTTTTCCTAACTTTGGTAGAATTTTTGGAGTATCAGAAGTATGGTAAATGTTCATATTACAACAGACTGTTCTGTTTTAGACAGATTCTGTTTTTGATGCATGTTTGCTTCTTTTGATGAAACTAACGATTTATATCAGTGGACTAAGCCATGAAAAAGTTATATTACATTATCTACAATGCCAAAAAAATATGAATTGGTTTGCAACAGTACTTAGAGTAGTGATTTGCTTTATTATACTAATGGATCTTACTGAGTTTTCTGTTGAAGTTTTGTGTGGATGAAGTATTCGATGATCGAGAAGGTCTCGATATGAGAAGAAGGAAGAGAGGCAAGAGCTCAAGATTGGGGATGCCCTAGGCACCCCAAGTAAATATTCAAGGAGACTCAAGAGTCTAAGCTTGGGGATGCCCCGGAAGGCATCCCCTCTTTCTTCAACAAGTATCGGTATGTTTTCGGATTCGTTTCATTCATCTGATATGTGCAGATCTTGGAGCATATTTTGCATTTAGTTTTCATTTTTATTTTATGCACCATGCTGGTATGAGATAGTCCTTGGTTGATTTATAGAATGCTCTATGCACTTCACTTATATCTTTTGAGTATGGCTTTATAGAATGCTTCATGTGCTTCACTTATATCATTTGAAGTTTGTATTGCCTGTTTCTCTTTACATACAAAACTGCCATTTGTAGAATGCTCTTTTGCTTCACCTATATTTGTTAGAGTGTGAGCATATATTTTGTAGAAAGGATTAAACTCTCTTGCTTCACTTATATCTATTTAGAGAGATGACAGGAACTGGTCATTCACATGGTTAGTCATAAAATCTTACATAAAACTTGTAGATCACTGAATATGATATGTTTGATTCCTTGCAATAGTTTTGCGATATAAAGATGGTGATATTAGAGTCATGCTAGTGGGTAGTTGTGGATTAGTAGAAATATTTGTGTTGAGGTTTTTGATTCCCATAGCATGCACGTATGGTGAACCATTATGTAACGAAGTCGGAGCATGAGGTATTTATTAATTGTCTTCCTTATGAGTGGTGGTCGGGGACGAGCGATGGTCTTTTCCTACCAATCTATCCCCCTGGGGGCATGTGTAGTAGTACTTTGCTTCGAGGGCTAATAAACTTTTGCAATGAGTATATGAGTTCTTTATGACTAATGTTGAGTCCATGGATTATACGCACGCTCACCCTTCCATCATTGCTAGCCTCTTCGGTACCGTGCATTACCCTTTCTCACCTCGAGAGTTGGTGCAAACTTCGCAGGTGCATCCAAACCCCGTGATATGATACGCTCAGTCACACATAAGCCTCCTTATATCTTCCTCAAAACAGCCACCATACCTACCTATAATGGCATTTCCATAGCCATTCCGAGATATATTGACATGCAACTTCCATCATCATCATATACATGACTTGAGCATTCATTGTCATATTGCTTTGCATGATCGTAAGATAGCTAGCATGATGTTTTCATGGCTTGTCCGTTTTTTGATGTCATTGCTACGCTAGACAATTGCACATCCTGGTACACCGCCGGAGGCATTCATATAGAGTCATATCTTTGTTCTAGTATCGAGTTGTAAGTAAATAAAAGTGTGATGATCATCATTATTAGAGCATTGCCCCAGTGAGGAAAGGATGATGGAGACTATGATTCCCCCACAAGTCGGGATGAGACTCCGGACAAATAAAAAATAAGAAAGGCCAAAAAAATAAAAAAAGAAGAAGGCCCAAAAAATGAGAGAAAAAGAGAGAAGGGGCAATGTTACTATCCTTTTACTACACTTGTACTTCAAAGTAGCACCATGTTCTTCATATAGAGAGTCTCTTGAGTTATCACTTTCATATACTAATGGGAATTTTCATTATAGAACTTGGCTTGTATATTCCGATGATGGGCTTCCTCAAATGCCCGAGGTCTTCATGAGCAAGCAAGTTGGATGCACACCCACTTAGTTTCAGTTTGAGCTTTCATACACTTATAGCTCTAGTGCATCTGTTGCATGGCAATCCCTACTCCTCACACTGACATCAATTGATGGGCATCTCCATAGCCCGTTGATTAGCCGCGAAGATGTGAGACTTTCTCCTTTTTTGTCTTCTCCACACAACCTCCATCATCATATTCTATTCCACCTATAGTGCTATGTCCATGGCTCACGCTCATGTATTGCGTGAGGGTTGAAAAAGCTGAAGCGCATTAAAAGTATGAACCAATTGCTCGGCTTGTCATCGGGGTTGTGCATGATGTGAATATTTCGTGTGGTGAAGATGGAGCATAGCCAAACTATATGATTTTGTAGGGATAACTTTCTTTGGTCTTGTTATTTTGAAAAGACATGATTGCTTTATTATTAGGCTTGAAGTATTATTGTTTTTATGTCAAATGATAGAATATTGCTTTGAATCACTCGTATCTTAATATTCATGCCATGATTAGATTACATGATCAATATTATGCTAGGTAGCATTCCACATCAAAAATTATCTTTTTTATCATGTACCTACTTGAGGACGAGCAGGAATTAAGCTTGGGGATGCTGATACGTCTCCGTCGTATCTATAATTTTTGATTGTTTAGCCCGAAAGTTCAGCCCTACGATATTCCTATTTTACCCCTGCCACATGAACGGAAAAGGGCTGCTTTGGTAACTCCATTGTTTTCCCCTCTTTACCCCTAACATTCTTCCCCAGAGCACATCCCCTTCTCCTCCCCGACCCCCCCCAACCACGGCAAGCCACCGAATCTAGTCCTCCACTGCAGCGGTGGACCTTACACCCCGACGGATCTACCTTCCGCACCTTGGAACCCCCAACTACCAACTCACCACTTCACCGGAGCTGCTTCAGCGACTGGCTTGTACACCACTCCAGATCTCCTTGACCGCCATCATGGTCCACCGCACCGGATCTGCTTAACCGGCGCCCTCGTCCACCACAGTGTAGGCCCTTCACTGACTCCCTCGTCTGTCCCTTCGCTGGCCCTTCATACAAGCCCTCGTCCGCTGCAACAGATCCGCCTCACCGAAAGCACTGTACAACGCGCCCGCCGAAGCCTTCGTCCACTGCACCGGACCCGCTCCATGGATGCCATTGATACGTCTCCAACGTATCTATAATTTTTGATTGTTCCATGCTATTATATTATCAACCTTGGATGTTTTATATGCATTTATATGCACTTTTATATTATTTTTGGGACTAACCTATTAACCTAGAGCCCAGTGCCAGTTTCTATTAGAGAAGGGGGGTCTAATGAGAAAACACTACCCATATGAACATGAGACAAACACAATCATTTCACTCAATCAATCAAGCAAGCGCATACAAACGATCTAGAACTATCGCACAAGTGCTCAGCTACTACTAAATACATGGGGGAATACTAGTGATATATGGTAGTCATCTAGAAGTTTTGATCGGTGGAAGACTCCATGATGTCTGCTCCAGCTTCGTCTTCATAGTCATCATCACTAGGATCGGAATCAGTGTCGTCGATGATGATGTAGTCCTCGGAGCGTATCTCCTTAGGTTCTTCTTCTTATATTGGAGCTGGTCCTCCCATGAATACTCCGATCTTCTTAACCAGGTCGTCATTCTTCTCCAGTAGTGTCTTGATTTCCTCCTCATACCCATCGCGTGTAAACTTGAGTTCTTCCTCCAGCTCAATGATTCTAGTCTTTGCCTTCTTCAAGTCCATCATGTCTGCGCACATTTGGTTCTCCTGGCGTCGAATGTGCTGGTTTAACTCCTGGATGAAAGCTGCAATGGATCTATCCTTCTTGGTGCTGATTACTTCCCATTGCTCGTCTCGGCGCCCACATATTTGGTAAATAGTGTCCTTAAGCTCCCTGTTGTAAACTTCTCCAATGCGTCCAATGGTAATGTGGGCTGCCATGCTCTTGCCTAGACACCAGGTGGGTGTTTCGAAAGAAAACTCTATGGGTTTAGAAGTTGGCGTGAACGTCCTTCTTGGAACTTATACTTGAATCCTCCATCGCTCCTCTTCAGGTAAAGTGGCGTTGTACGTCCTGGTGAAGCTTGGTATTCCAATGTTCAGGTACCTAGTGACTTCCTTCAAGTGGCGTCCAAAAGGTGTGTCTTCATCCGGTTGGGCAAACTTGTTCTTCATCTCCGTCATCCTAAAGAGTAGAAAATGGAGAGGAGTCAGAAATGAGAAGAGAAGGGTGACCTAGGGTTTATCTTAGTGGTCGTGTCCTACACTCAGCGTGTGCTCTGATACCATCTTGTAGCGACCCGACCTTAGATGGTCAAGTCTCTGTGCTTCAGTGCCATCCCTGGATCGGTAATGCTGACACACACAGTACTCAAAGGATTTATAACAGAGTAGCAATCACACACTTATTACATCGAACGTCTCAAGAGAGAACTTATTCCAATAATATGGCTTAAGGCCATCTAATACGATAACAGCGGAAGGCTTGGAAGATAAAGTGAGTCCATCAACTCCAACAGCATAGCTGAGCTGCACAGCAACGACCTAACGAACCTTACTCCTCGTCTTAAAAGTCTGCAACATAATACGTTGCAGCCCGAAAATGGATCAGCACATGGAATATGCTGGCAAAGTAACACAGTAGAGCAAGAACAGAATAATGCTATCACTACATGCATATTTGGCTGGTGGAAAAGCTCTATGGTTACAGTTTTGCGAAAAGCCAATTTTTCCCTACAACAAAGGAATAGATTTTAATTTTACTATCATGGTAGTTGAAACATCATTGAGAAGGTTCCTCCAACTCAATCCCAATTAAAGTGATTAACAAGCCAACAATATTAGTTAAACATGATGAGATACTTTTGATAACCCAAATACTAGATACTCAAGAATTGTCCATAACCGGGGACACGGTTAACCATGATTAGATTGTACACTCTGCAGAGGTTTGCGCACTTTTCCCCACAAGACTCGATCTCCTCCGTTGGATTTCTCGCACTACAGGGTGTTTGAGAAACGGATGACCGAGACACAGTCTTTCAGAAACATTAACTCTCTAATCCGGACAGACCATACCAAACCTACATCCCACTACCTGCTGATCTGCCTCTTCAAGAGCTCCACGTAACTTACTCAACTATGCTAGAGCCCATAATAGCTTGTGGCTTCACACGGAAGTTTCTAGCATGAATCATCTCAGTTCCCTTTGAGCCTGGGTGGCGGTCCATAGGAAGATCACACGGGTACTCCGGGATTTCCAAAAAAATACAGGCAACACTGGCTACTCCAGGTGCCTCAATCCACCCAGTTGTATGATTAAGTTGCCACCTTAAGTTGAACCATTAATTAACAAGCTCACATCTGTCATGTATGTCACTCAAACCCAAACCACGTCTACGAGCATAGCATAGCATAGTATATAAGCAACGCGTAGAGCAACTCCCAAGGGTTTGAATGTAGCAGGGCAATAGGTTCTACCTCTTCAACTACTTCCCAACCCACAAGTTAATGACATCCTAATCATGCAATGTTTGAGGATTGGAACTAATGCATAAAAACTGGGTGATAAAAGGGATATGATCAAAGTGTTACTTGCCTTGCTGACGATCTGCGAAACCTAGGGACTCGTAGTAGCACGCTTCGCACTCCGGGTGTTCTATCGCAAGCAAACAATAGCATACATAAGTAACAAGCAATGATGCACAAGCAAAACTCAAACAAAAGAGGTTGACCAGAAAGTTCAAATTAAGAACTCCGGTTCGCAAAAAGAACCAAATCAAACGGAGCAACGAAACTCAAACGGCGAAAGAAAGAAGCTTCGTTTACTAATCTGAAACTAGGTCAAATTTTACAGTAGATAAAACTTATTTGAATTGATTAAACGGAAAGAGGGTTTCGAGACGAAACTCTAGCCGCTTGAATCGCCTGATTCCGACTAACGAGCGAAAAGATAATCAGAAACTAAGATCAGATCAGAAATCGCGATCAAAGAAAATCGCGGAATAAATCCGATAAAAGAAAACTGACGAACAGACTAACGAACGAGCGTTCGTTGGCTGTATCTAACGGGTGAAGAACCATTCGTTAAAATGAACGTTTGGACGAATGTCCGCTAAATAGAAGAACCGAGAAAAACCGGCGAATCCGGAAAAAAAATGGACCTAGGGTTTCTAAAAAACCGGACGGTCTTTATAAAAAAAATGGCGGCGGGGCGCGGCGGCTACCTCCGGCGAGGCGAGGCAGCGGTGGGGCGGAGGCTTGCAGGGCGGCGGCGCTCGGCGGCGGCGGCGGCTAGGCGCGGCGCGGGCGGGCTAGGCGGTGCGGGCGGCGGTGTTGTGGTGGGGTGTTGGGGCGCAGGGCGGCTTGGAGGTGGGGGCAAGGCGCGGCGGCGGAGAGGAGTCCGGCTCGGACTCCTAGTTCGAATCGGTGGCAGCGGCGCGCGCGGGGAAGGCGGCGGCGGCGCCGGCCTGGCTCGGCTGGGCCTTAGGCCCAGTCGGGCGCGGGAACTTTTTTTTTAAATAATTTCGCCGACCGAAATAAAATCCTAGAAAAAATAAATAAAAATCTAAAAATGCCAAAATAAATTTTCACCGCCTAAATAAAATATTTAGAACGAGATGAACATTTTCTTGGCCCTAAAATGCAATTTTGAAAAACGTGCAATTTTTCTAATGCAAACAAAATTGCAATAAAACCCAAATAAAACAAATATTTGATTTTAATATTTTCCCCAATATTTCAATTATCTTGGAGAAGTCATATTATCTCCTCTCATATATTTTAGTATGAAATATTTTTGGAGAGAAAATAATTAAAACCAAAAATCCTCGTTTCAAAATTTGATAAAGATCAAATTTGAAAACCGGGAAATCCCCAACTCTCTCTGAGGGTCCTTGAGTTGCTTAGGATTTCGAGGATCGTGAGACGAAATGCGAATAAAATATGATATGCATGGATGACTATGTATAACATTCCAAATTGAAAATTTGGGATGTTACTAGAGAACTACAAAAATGGAATTGAGTTTACCTCATACGCTTCATCTTTTTAATATCTTTCGTGAGTATGATGGGAAGGAAAATTGTGCCAAAGTGGTTGGCACTAAATCTTTGAATGACGAGCATGATTGCAATGTTGTTAGTATGAACTCCTTGAATATCCATAGTACTAATGATGACTGCACTAGTTATGATGAAAATGTCTCCTATAAGCATGTCAATTTTTGTGGAGTGCATTGGGTTTGCAAGTACACACCAAATAGGGAAGATAGATATTACAAGAGGCATAAGAATTTAGAAACTAAATGGTTGCAAGAAAGGCTAGAAGTTTGTGCTGAAAATTTAAATTTTCTTAGCCATACTTGTGAACTTTGCAATGAACATGATCATTTCAGTACCCAATGCAAATTGTTTCATGATCGTATCATGTACAAAAAATGTGATGACTTGATTTCCCTTGCACATCATAATGAACTTAGTTTGCTCTTGGGTTATGAAGAAATGAAACGTATAACTAAGGTTATTCCAGAATTTGCCCTTGATAGAGTTCTTCATTTTGATCTAGAGGAAATTTATATGTATTGTGCGGTGAATTGTATTGAAACTCCTTATATTTCCAATTACATAAAGAAAAGAAAAGAAATAGAAGATGAAGATAATACTAATGAAAGGGAAGAGACTTCCCAATATCCTCCTATTATTTCTTATGATGAATCAGGTAACGAGGAGGAGCCTTCTATTCAACCAATCTCATTAATAAGGAGCTCCAAAAAGAAGATTAAACCCACACATGATGTGAAGAAGAAGAAAAAAAAAGGTAAGAGAGCTAAAAAGTCTCTCCCAAATAATGTTGCTCCTATTATTGTTGTGCCTAATGAAAATGAATCAAAAATAATTGTGGAAGATGACGCACTTGATGATGATCTAGTTATGCCTATTGCTTGTTGTGATGATTATGATTGGGAAGATAATGATACTTCTTATGATCTTGAAAATCTTTTTGGCACTTGCTTGGAAGAATATGATAATTACGATACTATTGGTGCTATCCATACTATTAATGATGAGAGTGATTATGCTTATGATATGAAAAGGCCCAAGCTTGGGGATGCTACGTTTAATGAAGATGATATTTTTAGTCTCCCAAGTTTTGATATGAAAATTTATAATGATGAAAGCATGCCTCCTATTTATGATGATTATATTTATGAAAGTGGATTTGGAGAGGTCATGACTTCATTTTGTGATGAATCCACTATTCCGGAAGAGGTTCCAATTGATTATGAGAACAAAGTTGCTATCTATGATGATTATTGTGATGACTTGTATG
The DNA here is from genome assembly GCF_018294505.1 of Triticum aestivum. Taxonomy (NCBI): domain Eukaryota; kingdom Viridiplantae; phylum Streptophyta; class Magnoliopsida; order Poales; family Poaceae; genus Triticum; species Triticum aestivum. The sequence continues at coordinate 134,748,964 of NC_057800.1, read as the reverse complement.
CTATAAATAATAATGATATCCATGAAACTTGTCATCATGATTTTAGTTTTCAATTGGATTATGCCTCAAATGATAATTATTTTGTTGAGTTTGCTCCCGCTATTATTCATGAGAAGAATTTTGCTTGTGTGGAGAGTAATAAAATTTCTATGCTTGTAGATCATGAAAAGAATGCTTTAGGTTCTAGAGAAATTTTGTTGAATTCATTCATGATGCTACTGAAAATTATTATGAGGGAGGAATATATATATACTTGTAATAATATCAAGTTTCCTCTCCATGCGCTTAAAATGTTGAAGTTATGCTTGTTTTACCTTCCTATGCAAGTTGATTCTTGTTCCCATAAGTTGTTTGCTCATAAAATCCCTATGCATACGAAGTGGGTTAGACTTAAATGTGTTATTCATATTCTTCATGATGCTCTCGTTATGTTTCAATTCTTATCTTTTATGTGAGCATCACTGAAATCATCATGCCTAGCTAGGGGCGTTAAACGATAGCGCTTGTTGGGAGGCAACCCAATCTTATTCTTATTCTTTACTTTTTGTTCCTGTTTAGTAATAAATAATTTATCTATCCTCTGTTATGATTGATTTTTTATGTTTTAATTAGTGTTTGTGCCAAATAGAACCATTGGGAAGACTTGGGGAAATTCTTTGCGATCATGCTGTAAAAAAATAGAAACTTTAGCGCTCACGAGAATTGCTGCCATTTTTTATTGGATAGTTATATTTAGTTAATTATTTTTTCAGGTGATTAATAGATAAATTCCTCACGTCCAGAAATTTATTTTAGAATTTTTGGGGTTCCAGAAGTTTGCGTTAGTTATAGATTACTACAGACTGTTCTGTTTTTGACAGATTCTGTTTTTCGTGTGTTGTTTGCTTATTTTAATGAATCTATGGCTAGTAAAATAGCTTATAAACCATATAGAAGTTGGAATACAGTGGGTTTAACACCAATATAAATAAATAATGAGTTCATTACAGTACCTTGAAGTGGTGTTTTGTTTTCTTTCGCAAACGGAGCTCACGAGTTTTCTACTTTAAGTTTTGTGTTGTGAAGTTTTCAAGTTTTGGGTAAAGATTCAATGGACTATGGAATAAGGAGTGGCAAGAGCCCAAGCTTGGGGATGCCCAAGGCACCCCAAGGTAATATTCAAGGACAACCAACAGCCTAAGCTTGGGGATGCCTTCCGGGGCATCCCCTCTTTCGTCTTCATTCATCGGTAACTTTACTTGGAGCTATATTTTTATTCGCCACATGATATGTGTTTTGCTTGGAGCGTCAATTTATTTTGTTAGGATTTGCTTGCTATAATTTATAACAATGTTTTTCATCTTTTATTTCAATAAAAGTGGCATTGATAGCCTTTACTATGCCTATTTTACAAGTCTTCATGTTGCTGTTTGAAAACAGAAAGTTTACCGCTGTTGCAATAATTCCCTTGAAAAGTCAGAATGTGATAAAATGTTGAAACCTTTTGCATATTAAGATCTGGTAAATTTACTACAGTGGGAATTTTCTTTCATAATTTTTGGAGTTAGGGAAGTATGGATCTTGTTGTACTCTTTACAGACTGTCCTGTTTAGGCAGATTGCTGTTATGTTTGCATTGTTTGCATATGTTTGCTTCTTTAATGATTTTATTTGACGATAGGACTATTAAATACGCAGAGGCATTTAGTATGCAATGTTGAATAATAATTTTAGTGATTTGCTACATTAGAGTATGATAAGGTTTTTGCAATGGTTTATACTAACTTATCTCACGAGTCCTTGTTGAGTTTTGTGTGGATGAAGCTTTTGAGATTTAGGGAGACCGTGATATGAGAGGAATCAAGAAGTCTCAAGAGTCTAAGCTTGGGGATGCCCCGGTTGGCATCCCACCTTTCTTCTGCAACAACTATCGGTTAGTTTTGGTTGATCCTAAATTTTTGCTTCTTCACATGATGTTTGCCGTTCTTAGAATGTCATTTTCTTTTGCTTTGCTTGCTGTTTGAATAAAATACAAAGATATGAAATTATTAAATGTTAGAGAGTCTTCACATAGCTAAATAATTATTTAACTACTCATTGATCTTCACTTATATCTTTCGGAGTAGTTTGTCATTTGCTCTAGTGCTTCACTTATATCCTTTTAGAGCACGGTGGTGGTTTTATTTTGTAGAAATACATGAACTCTCATGCTTCACTTATATTATTTTGAGAGTCCTAAACAGCATGGTAATTTTCTTTGGTTATTAAATTAGTCCTAATACGATGGGCATCCAAGAGGGATATAATAAAAACTTTCATATGAAGTGCATTGAACACTATGAGAAGTTTGATAGTTGATAATTGTTTTGAGATATGGAGATGGTGATATTAGAGTCATGCTAGTTGAGTAGTTGTGAATTTGAGAAATACTTGTGTTGAAGTTTTTGATTCCCGTAGCATGCACGTATGGTGAACCGTTATGTTAAGAAGTCGGAGCATGATGTATTTATTGATTGTCCTCCTTATGAGTGGCGGTCGGGGACGAGCGATGGTCTTTTCCTACCAATCTATCCCCCTAGGAGCATGCGTGTAGTACTTTGTTTCGATAACTAATAGATTTTTGCAATAAGTATGTGAGTTCTTTATGACTAATGTTGAGTCCATGGATTATAGCACTCTCACCCTTCCACCATTGCTAGCCTCTCTAGTACTGCGCAACTTTCGCCGGTACCTTAAACCCACCATTTACCTTCCTCAAAACACCTACCATACCTACCTATCATGGCATTTCCATAGCCATTCCGAGATATATTGCCATGTAACTTTCCACCGTTCCGTTTATTATGAGACGCTCCATCATTGTCATATTGCTATGCATGATCATGTAGTTGACATTGTATTTGTGGCAAAGCCACCGTTCATAATTCTTTCATACATGTCACTCATGAGTCATTGCACATCCCGGTACACCACCGGAGGCATTCATATAGAGTCATACCTTGTTCTAGTATCGAGATGTAATCATTGAGTTGTAAATAAATAGAAGTGTGATGATCATCATAAATAGAGCATTGTCCAAAAAAATAGAAGAAGAAAGTCCAAATAAAAAAGGCCAAATAAAAAAAGGGACAATGCTACTATCCTTTTTTCCACACTTGTGCTTCAAAGTAACACCATGATCTTCATGATATCGAGTCTCTTGTTTTGTCACTTTCATATACTAGTGGGAAATTTTCATTATAGAACTTGGCTTGTATATTCCAACAATGGGCATCCTCAAGTGCCCTAGGTCTTCGTGAGCAAGCAAGTTGGATGCACGCCCACTTAGTTTCTTTTGTTGAGCTTTCATACATTTATAGCTCTAGTGCATCTGTTGCATGGCAATCCCTACTCACTCACATTGATATCTATTAATGGGCATCTCCATAGCCCATGAGAGGGTAGTTTTCCTTACCCACTTTGTCCGCGGACTGGGATTTCCCCTTCACCCGTTTGTCCGCGGGCTCATGTTCTACTACGGGCTGGATTTTCATGATCTGGCCCCCAATTTCATCCTCAACATCTCGGCATTTATCGTCATGTGCGAGGCCTTCCTCTGCATCAGGCCCCACTTTGGCCTATGGCTGAAGACCTTTAATGTCAAACCGAAGGTGGTGGTCGGCCAGCAAGCAGAGTGCGGAGGCGCCATGGTGGGCAAAATGCCTAACGTCACCTAGCTCGAAGGCTCCTATGTGGAGACCATAAAGGGGTGGCAATCGTGGTGGTTCTACATCATCGAGCCGTGCGACACCAACTGGGTGGCGGCCCCCAAATTTCAATCCAGAATCCCCATGCGGCTCACTTCCTGGAAAGAGAAGGGCCTGTCCTAGGGTTCCCCGATAGAGATGACCGGACTCCAGACCTGCATCAGGAACATGATGAGCAAGAAAATCAAGCTCGTCAACATGGTCCAGGTCATGCTCTTCCGCCGGATCCTCCCGTGTCAATGACGGGCATTCAATTTGTGGGAGTTCGACCCGGCCAAGCGAAGGTGCTGTTCAAGGGCACCGAGGTACCTCCTCCCCTTATCGAGGACCGCGGACTCAGCACAAAGCGCCATGCAAATCCGGTAAGTTTTATATCTCATAGGATATTTATTTGCCCCAGTTTAATGATGTACGGGATCTGAGCTTCCATGCCATTAACAGGACTGGGTAGAGACAGCGGAGCAGCTCGATTGCCTAGCCCCCCTGCCTGAAGATCCTGCAGATGCTCTCCTAACGGAGATGCTGGTTCCGGCGCCTTATGAGGTGCCAGTGAAGAAGGCGGGAGAAGAAGGCCACGGGGACCCGAAAGGGTCTCCGGCGCAAGGTTATGTTGGACTCATCGTCCGATAACTCCGAAGTGCACTCCTCCCATGAAAACGAGGAGGAGGAAGAGAAAAGTTCTCCCCCGCCAGCCGGGGGAGATAAGAAAAGGAAAGCCGCCCCAACCGGGGAGGCCGAAGGGTCCAAGAAGGGAAGGACCCTCCTTCCGGACTGCTCCACGACGGCCGCCTATAGCGACGACAAGTGGTTACCCAGGGACAAGCCCCTGGCGAAGTCGTAAGTATCCGGATACCATAGTAATTCGTGGTATGTTTTATTGCACTGCTTCTCCTTACGCCGAATATGATTATGCAGTCCGTCCCGAGCCCGTCTCGACGTATCTTCGTCGGATGGTTCTTTGGACTCGTCGGATATGAATAGCGCTTCACTTCCGACCGCCTCCACCCCTTGCCCTACGGACAATGTCGAGGTGTTGTCTCAAAAGGCACCGAGCCGAGGGGAGCTAGTCCTGGGGGTGCCTCGAGGCGACCTCCGGACCCTGGGCGCAAAGGGAGCAAGATCCCCACGGGCTCCAAGTTTGGCCCCCAGCCAAACACTACGCCGGAACCTTCGGTGGTTCCGGACTCCGGCAGGGGATCCCCCGTTAAGGGGGGCAAGCCGCCCGTGACGGTGGCCTCTGTCCATCCAGAGGCACCGGACAACTTGCTGGAAGCGCTTCGCAGCGCTTCCAGCGACGAAGAGCACCGCACTATCATGAGTGCGGTGATCGAAAAAGTTCAGTCCGCCAACAACGGACTAACCGAAGCTTGTGCCAGCCTCCTAACAGGCTTTCAGGTAAGCAATCAAAATATAGGAAAATATTACCGCATAGACAGTAGCCCCTGATGCTCTGTTTGGCGTTCACGAAGAAAGGCTGAATAGAGGATCAAATAATGACTCAGGAGTCTAATCAGAATATGTCTATGTGCATGTGCAGGCTTCACTGCTGGCCGCTGCCGCACGTACTGCAGAAGTCGCTGCACTGAAGCAGGACCTGGAGCGGTCCGAGGACGAGCTCGGCCTTACCAAGAGGCAGCTCGAGGAGAGCAAAGGTAAGCAATACCTTGTCTATACATTAAAAAGAAGTTTGGTTGTAAAGTAATAGGATCATCATGAATTTGCCAGGGGCCACGACCGAGATGGCGACCCTGAAGAACGCGTTGTCCGAGGCCGAAGACAAAGTGGCCAAGGAGGACATTGAGCGGGAAAAGCAAGAAGCCCGAGTAGGCGAGGTGCGGCAAGAGCTCGAGGCTCTCGCTAAAAAACACGAGTCCTTGGAGCTTGACTCTAAGACGCGAGAGTCCGAGCTTGCAAAGGTGCTCGAAAGCGCATGGAGCGCCAAGGCTGAAGCCCACAAGGCCCTCTAGGAGACTGATGCGATGAAGAAGATAGCAGCGGGTAAGGCATTCATTATGCAAAGCAAGCATGTGAAGGAAACTTTCCTTTTACTTACCCGAGTTCGGAGCTCTCCAAGAGCGTTTGCAGATCTTCCCCGCAGTGTACTAGATGCCGCGGAGTTTTACCGAGCTGAGGAGGGGAGCTCGACAGAAAAGTTGTTCTGGTCTCAGTATACTGGGACCGAACACCCAAAGCCCTTGAGCGACCAGCTGAAGCAACTGGTGAGCTTCACAAGGCGGTCGAACAGGCCATGAAGGGTCTTATAGTCCGGATGTGGCCTGGCGATCCCCTGCCTAGCAGCTACTTCAGTCTGGTGAGGCGGCTTGTGGATTCCTGCCCATGGCTTGAAGTCATAAAGTTGTATGTCTGCACCAAGGGTGCGCGCATGGCTTTTTCCCGGACGAAGGTGCACTGGGTGAAGCTGGACGCCATAAAGTTGGTGAAGGAGGGGCCGCCGGAGGGCAAGGGGCAACGCTGCCCCAAAAGGTAATATGACAGTGTCCTGAAGGGTTCCCGCCTTGTGGCAGAGGAATGTGCCAGAGATGTAATTTTTGAATGAACATGCTCATGTGATCCTGTAATGTGAAACGAGTTCATTTGTGCTATGCAACACTTTTTGAATTTAAAATATTACCTTCTGTGCGGCCATTTATTAAATCTGAGAGTTAGCCAGTCGTTGGCTTCTGCCCCCATGTAACTAGTACTGGGGTGTTCGGGATAAACCTGAGCACTCTTTATCCCAATTTTTGGTCCTTCGAGGGAAGTGTTCAGCACAACGAACCAGACAATCGGACTATAAGGCTTTATCACTCTCACTAAGCCATAGAAGTCTACAATTTTAAATTTTGACAAAGCCCCTAGTATTCGGAAGGCCGAATTTGGGGCGCTATATACGCCTAAGTTGGGCAAGGCCGACTCCTCGCCCGAAGCGGAAAAAGTCTTTAAGGACTTGAGACCTCTCTAACAGTGACCAGCTCTCGCCTTATCATGATAGTCAGTTTTCGGCTTTCTCTACTGAGGTGCTCGTCCAGAAGAACCGAGACACAATTGCAGTAGTTCTCCCAGTGCTACCTTAGTCGATATAGCGGAACGTAAGGTACCAAAACATGGGAGCCGGGCAAATCCAACTATTGACCCAAGACATGATTCGGAGCTGATGCATATAATGCTATAAGTTCAGGGTGCCGCACTGTCGAAAGTGTTCGGACTTCTCACGCCGTATTATGGGGTAAACGAAAGCCCCTGGCGTACTGACCGTACCAGAATGTACGGCTGCAAGTTGTTGTAAATGAACATATAAGAAAAAATGGATGGATAATGCAATAATAGACTAATGCTATGCATTGTTATTTAAATAATACGTCGAAGCGCAATAAGCAAAAAATAGGACTATTTGACATGTCCTATCCAAGGGCAAGATGCGTATGGATAGTAAAAGGCGGGTATATCGATTGTTATTAGAGACCACCTGGGGGGTTCTGATGCGGAGCATCCCAAGGTCATCCCCATGGACCTACCTTCGTCTCATCAAGTGCCTAGTGGACCCATGACTCGATCACGTGCAAGAGCTCTTGAAACCGAGGTGACATCTCTCCTCTCACAATTCCACCTCGATGCACATGAAGCATGGCTACTACCTCATATGGACACTTTGTGCATACTCAGGTACCATGGAGAATCTAAGGAGCAAGGTCAAGAACAAGAGGAAGATGGACGAGAAGACGGAGAAGAAGGAGGGCTGAAGGAAAAGTCCTAGCCACCGGACGACCGGCCGGGACCGGACGTCCGGCACCTGAAGCATCAGCCGAGCCCCAGCGAGCGGACGTCCGGTCTAGACCGGACGACCGGTGCCCCGGCACCCGAAGCAAACGAGCGGACGTCCGGTCCAGACCAGACGACCGGCGCACCTGCACCCGAACCAAAGTCAGCGGAAGACCGACGTTTCCAAACGTCCGGCACCACCATCACAGAGCAGAACCAGCGGACGTCCGGAGGACACCGGACGACCGGCCGCTCCTGAGACTTCGGACGTCAGGTCACCAGCGGACGTCCGGTACCTGGCTGCGTCCAGATTCGGGCCCGAGGCCCATGTACCCCTACTTTCGCCCCCATTTGCACTTAGACTATAAGTAGACCTCTCCCACCTCCTTTCTAGGGTTAGCAAATGTTTAGCTCATATTTGTGAGAGAGCTTTGCTCATCCACTTGGTTACCTTCTCCTCGGAGATTCGAGCCTCCACCGGAGAAGATCCCCCAAGCGGATTCAAGCCCCCTTTACGGGAAGATCCCCTTGTGGATTCAAGACCTCCTCACGAAGAAGAACCGGTTACCGTGTATCATCCTTGGTTGTCCGTGGATTCGTGTATCTCTACCTATGTACTCGAGGATCTAGCCCATGTGTGACTTATTCGTGTCGGTTTATTGATTTCCTCTTGTGTTTCCCTCCGTTCTTCCCCGTGTTCTTCGTGATTTCCTCGGGATCCGCTCCTTTCGTGAAAGATCGGGCGATTAGGGTCTCTACCCTACATCATCTTGGTATCTAGAGCAAGGTTGATCACGATTTCGGGGCCCCCTCTTCGTTTTCTAGCTTGATTTTGTTGTTTTTCGTCCTAATCCGAAAATCCCCACAAAAATAGCCCCAAAAAATTTTCTTGTGTTTTGTGAGTTTTGATGATGTTTTATTGGTCTTGATCCGTGAATTTGTTGTGTTGCAAGTGTATCTAGCCTTCCCCCACCATCTCCACCTCAAAATCCATCCAAAATCCACGAAATCATATCAATTTTGACCCTGACCCACCGGACGACCGCAACTTACCGGACGTTCGGAGCCGCAGGAACCACCGGACGTCCGACCTTACCGGATGACCGGAACCTCCAAATCGAGCTGAAATTAGCGGATTTCCGACGCTACCGGACGTTCGGCGACCGGACATCTGTCCATTTCCGGACGATCGCTACTCTAAAGACTGATTTCGCTCAAATTTTCTTTAGGCTTCTACCACATCATCCGCTACACCACCACCGACTTTCGCTAACATTTCCAATATCCCAACCCACACCGCCACTTACCAACTACCTACTCCGACGCTTTTGGTCGCACTTGGTTTTGAGAATTTGAGTTGCGGTATCGTATCCTTTTGTGTTTCGGCTATCTAGGTACGGTTCAACATCGACATCACCGCCGCTCATTTTCGCCACGGACGCGTCATCAACAACGACCACCTCGACTACGACTTGGTATTCATGCCACCATTTTGACACCATACCGGAAGCAAGACCAGTAACCTCATCTTGGTATTGGACATATCACTCTTGCCATTACATTGATAGCCATCATAGCCTTACTCCTTTGCGTTGCTTACCCATCGAGACTAGCCAATGAGTATTGCCAGCAACGAGACTTGTGCACATTAGTGATCATACTTCCCATAGCATACATACATCATTGTTGCCTATATTGGTATCATCTCTTGTGTCACAAAGTTGTCATCGCATACACACTTGCTATCTTGGTTCGTCAAGCATCGCATGAGAAAAGAGCTCAAACATCAAAGAGCCAACCAAGCTTTTAAGCAAAGAGGAAAGATAAGCAAAGAGCTTTTAAGCAAGAACCATAGCATCATACAACATTAAGATTTTCATACTTCGTCATCTTGGATCATATCATAGCAACACCTTGCATAGAACATATTTGGGATAGAAGTCGTTGCATTTTTGCTAAGTAGGTTGTGCACAAGTTCTTGTATCCGCCTATCGTGCAATCGTGCTAGTGTCTCTCTAGTGTTGTGCACCAAGAGCATTTTTGTGGCTTCCACATTTTGGCTCACCCTTGGTTGCACAACCCCACTTATTTTGTTGCGCTTGTGTTTCCGTGTACCGTATATGCTTGGTCTACTTGTTACATTGCATCTTGCGAATCTTTTTCCAACATTATTGAATCTTGCATACATTCACATTAAAAATTGTGCCACCATCCTAACCAAGCTCCACCATAAGGTTTTACTTGTGTAGGTGTGAGAAATCGACGAGAATTCGTACCAATTGGGCTATTTCCTTGTCCTACATTGGAGTGATCATCGATTCACTTTCAACTTCGGTCAAGGTACATTTGGTACTCGTTCTTCTCTTTCTACCACTCACATTTGTCTTGGAATGATGGATAGGCCAAGTACTTCTACCAACCCACTCTTCATGGAGCAAGACGACGACATGAACTCCTTCGTCACCAAGAGTCATCTCTTTGGCGCACAACGTGCTTTGCATCAAGAGCAACAAGCTATGAGTGAACGCATCGACAACCTTGCCGCCGACTTGCGACTTTCGGAGCAACGTACAAGGGACTACTTCGACCACAGGCTCAACGATCACAATCAAGAGAATAACGCAAGGATGGACGAGATTCGCGCTTTGTTGCTCAACCGCTCTTCTTCCACTTCAAGAAGGAGCCATTCAAGTCGCCATTCCGACTTTACCCTCTCCGGCTCAAGTACACCAACATCGAACACTCTTCGTCGAGCCGCACGCACCGACCGTCAAGCAAACCTCAATCCACTTCGAGACACCGACTCTCAAGAGCGCCGACAACGTCAAACTCAATAGGCCTTTGCACTAGCTCGTGAACGGCAACAACAACGCCAACGTGAAGAGGAAGAACGTGCGCGCCTCCACCAACTTGCACAAGATGCCGAGACACAACGTCAAGAACAACAACTCCGTGACGCTCAAGCACTTGAGGCGCAACAAGCTCTACACGATTCGAGTCGAGCCATTGCCGACCGAGGCCGACAAGCCCGTCAACAAGAGGAAGCACTTCGCGAAGAAATTCAAGAACGACGATTTCAAGCTCGCATGCATCCTCTAGTTCCTCCTCGAGCTCGACAGGCTCCTCCACAAGCTCGCCAAGACCATCAAGTTCATCAAGAGCATGACGACAATGGGAATCCTCCACGACAAGAGCAACACGAGGTTGACAATCCTCCGCGACAAGAGCAACACGAGGTTGACCACCCTCCGCGTCAAGAGCACCACGAGTTGAACAATCATCTACAACATGGGCATCATCATCCCCGACCCCAACACAATGAAGAGCAACGCTACGGCAAGCTCAAGTTCACCATGTCCAAGTTCAATGGAAGAAACGATCCCGAAGAATACCTTTCATGGGCATTGAAAGTTGACAAGATCTTCCGTTTGCACAATTATGAAGAAGAAAAGAAGATCGCGATGGCACCCCTTGAGTTCCAAGACTATGTCCTCATTTGGTGGGAACAAATCATAGAGCGCCGCGAGGCAAGAGGTGAACCACCCATCACTACTTGGGCACAAATGAAAGATGTCATGAGAGCACGCTTCGTGCCTAACTACTACAACCGCGACCTCTTCAAGAAACTCCAACAACTCAAGCAAGGAACCAAGAGCGTTGAAGAATACTACAAGGAGATGGAGATTGCTATGATAAGAGCCAATGTGACGGAAGATGATGAGCAAACAATGACACGTTTCTTGAATGGAATCAATCATCCTATCAAGAAGATCGCCGACTTCCAACCATACTCCAATCTCATCGAGCTCGTGCACCAAGCTACCAAAGCGGAACGCCAAGTGCAAAATGATTTCAAGTATGCCAAGTTCTCATCCAAGTCCTACGGCTTCTCCAATAACCAAGCTTCAACGACTCCAACACCGACTACAAGACCCTCTACTTGCAACATCGACAAGTCGACTTCCAAGAGAGCTTCGCCAACTACAAGCAATCCTAATACAAGCAACTTCAAGCCGAGAGCTTCATCATCATCAACCCCTACCGATGAGACCGTCAAGACGAGTTCCTTCAAGTGTTTCACTTGCGGCGGCCGAGGCCACAAGTCCTATGAGTGCACCAACAAGCGCACCATGATCTTCAATGACGATGGCACTTATGATTCCATGAGCGAAGGAGAAATGGAAGCCCTTGAGCAAGTTTCCATGCACCGCCAAGTGAACAATGAAGAATAAGAAGTATTTTGTGATGAATACTCAAGCCCCGCACTTGTTGTCTCCAAAGTCTTGACTCCCCAACATCACCAAGAAGAAGACCAACGATGCCACATATTCCACACCAAGGCCGGCATCAATGGACGATCTGTCAAGGTCATCATCGATGGAGGGAGTTGTCATAACCTCGCAAGTGAAGAACTTTGCTCCAAGCTCCAATTGCCCAAGACGAAGCACCCACATCCATACAAAGTGCAATGGCTTAGTGACTCCGGCACTATCCAAGTCGAGCACCGAGTGCAAGTATCCTTCAAAATAGGAGCCTACGAAGACACCTTGGAGTGCGATGTCATACCAATGACCGTTTGTCATCTTCTCCTTGGACGGCCATGGCAATTCGATAGAGGAGTCGTCCACAATGGGCGTACAAACCACTATAGCTTCAAGATGCAAGGAAAGGAGTTTGTGTTACGCCCTATGTCTCCAAGCCAAGTGATCGCTGATAAGCAAGCCACCCATCATGGAGAGAATGGTGAGAGAGTGAGCCACCAAAAGAGAGTGAGCGCCACAACCCCAAATTGAGTGCCTCCACGATGAGCGAAAACAAGAACCTAGTTCTATTTGCCACCAAACGTGAGATGAGAGAAGTGTGTGAGAACCGATCTAGTGTCCTACACTACGTCCTCGTGTGCAAGGACAATGCACCACAAACTAACACTTCTCACAGTCTTCCTCTAGTGTTGTCTTCTCTTTTGCAGGAATTTCAAGATGTTTTCCCTGATGAGCTACCTCCGGGACTACCTCCACTCCGAGGCATTGAGCACCGCATCGAACTCATCCCGGAGCACCACTTCCGAACAAAGCTCCCTACCGCGTAAACCCAGAAGAAACCAAAGAAATTCAAAGGTACCCCATTCCACGCCTAGATGATATGCTTGATGAACTTAGCGGTGCCACTATATTTTCCAAAATTGATCTTAAGAGTGGTTACTATCAAATCCGCATACAAGAGGGCGATGAATGGAAAACCGCCTTCAAAACCAAGTTTGGTTTGTATGAGTGGTTAGTCATGCCTATGGGTCTCTCGGAAGCACCGGACACTTTTATGTGCCTTATGAATCATGTCTTTCGCCCTTACATTGGTATATTTGTTGTGGTTTACTTCGATGACATTATTGTGTTTAACAAATCTATCAAAGAGCATGTCACCCATGTCCGCACCATTTTGCAAACTCTTAGGAAAGAGCGTCTCTATGCTAATATGGAGAAATGCCTTTTTGGTGTTGATAAGCTCGTTTTCTTGGGTTTTGTTGTCTCTTCTAAGGGTGTTCATGTAGATGAGTCCAAGATCAATGCTATTAAGACTTGGCCGCAACCAACCAACTTGCATCAAGTGTGCATTTTCCTTGGTCTTGCGGGTTTCTATCGTCGCTTTGTGAAGGATTTTAGCACCATTGCTTCACCTTTGCATGCTTTGAGCAAGAAGAATGCGCCGTTTGTTTGGGGACCATCCCAAGATACCACAGTCAATGAGCTTAAGAATTTGCTTACTCATGCTCCCGTGCTTGCTTTACCCAACTTCGACAAGCCTTTTGAGATTCATTGCGATGCTAGCGGTAATGGCATAGGAGGAGTGTTAACGCAAGAGAAGCGCCCCATAGCTTACTTTAGTGAGAAACTTTCCGAAGCGCAACTCAACTATCCCAACTATGACAAAGAGCTATATGCTTTAGTCCGCGTTTTACATGAATGGGAACATTACCTTCGTCCCCATGAGTTTATCATTCATACCGATCATGAGACTCTCAAGTATCTTAAGGGTCAAACTAAGTTGAACAAGTGTCATGCTAAATGGAGTGAATTCATTGAGTCTTTTCCCTATGTCATCAAGTACATCGAGGGTAAAGAAAACATCATAGCGGATGCTCTTTCCCGCATATGCATGCTAGTCATGCAACTTGAGTTAGATGTCATTGGCTTCGATCATATCAAAGAATTGTATGAGCATGATGAAACTTTTGCCACTCCTTATGCCAAGTGTTTGTCGAATACATCTTGGGAACACTATTACATCAAAGACGGCTATATTATGATAGCTAACAAACTTTGCATCCCCAAGTCGTCCCTTCATTTGTTGCTTTTGCAGGAATCACATGGAGGAGGCTTAATGGGACATTTCGGACGCGACAGGACGTTCGCCACGCTCTCGAAGAGTTACTTTTGGCCAAGGATGTTTCGGGACGTTAACCGTTTCACCAACCGATGTTCACATGCCGCAAAGCTAAGTCCAAAGCTCAATCTCATGGCCTCTATATGCCTCTACCAATTCCATACCAACCATGGGAAGACATTAGAATGGACTTCGTACTTGGTTTTCCTAGGACTCGCAATGGGAAAGATTCTATATTTGTCATTGTGGACTGTTTCTCAAAAATGGCACATTTTATTCCTTGTAACAAGATAGACGATGCTTCACATGTTGCCAATCTCTTTTGTAGGGAAATATTGCGTCTACATGGTGTGCCAAAGACTATCGTCTCGGACCGCGACGTCAAGTTCTTGAGTTACTTTCGGAAGACCTTATGCGCCAAGCTCGGAATCAAGCTTCTATTCTCCACGGCCTATCATCCACAAACCGATGGCCAAATGGAGGTGACAAACCGCACACTCTCCACCCTTCTTCGCGTGCTAATCAAGAAGAACATCAAGGAGTGGGAGGAGTGCCTACCCATCATCGAGTACGCCTACAACCGTGCAAGACATTCGACTACCGGCAAGTCCCCCTTCGAGGTTGTCTACGGTTTCAACCTGTTGTCCCCATTGGACATCCTACCTCTACCACTCCACGAGCGCACAAACATGGACGCGAGTGACCGAGCCAACCACCTCAAGAAGATGCATGAAGATACAAGGCACACCATTGAGCTCCAAGTACAACGACTCGCAGCCAAGCTCAACGTCAACAAGAATCACATGATATTCAACATCGGAGATCTTGTATGGTTACACCTTCGCAAGGAACGCTTCCCCAACAAATGCAAGTCCAAGCTACAACCACGAGCCGATGGACCATTCAAGGTGCTCGCACGCTACAACAACAACGCATACAAGATCGACATCCCACGTGACAAGCACTCCATGAGCGACATCTTCAACTTCAAAGATCTCTCCCCATACCATGGAGATGAGGATTTCGATCCAAGGTCGGATCTTCCCCAAGGGAGGGGAGATGATGCGGAGCATCCCAAGGTCACCCCATGGACCTACCTTCGTCTCATCAAGTGCCTAGTGGACCCATGACTCGATCACGTGCAAGAGCTCTTGAAACCGAGGTGACATCTCTCCTCTCACAATTCCACCTCGATGCACATGAAGCATGGCTACTACCTCATATGGACACTTTGTGCATACTCAGGTACCATGGAGAAGCTAAGGAGCAAGGTCAAGAAGAAGAGGAAGATGGACGAGAAGACAGAGAAGAAGGAGGGCTGAAGGAAAAGTCCCAGCCACCGGACGACCGGCCGGGACCGGACGTCCGGCGCCTGAAGCATCAGCTGAGCCCCAGCGAGCGGACGTTCGGTCCAGACCAGACGACCGGTGCCCCGGCACCCAAAGCAAACGAGCGGACGTCCGGTCCGGACCGGACGACTGGCGCACCTGCACCCGAACCAAAGTCAGTGGAAGACCGACGTTTCTGAACGTCCGGCACCCCCATCACAGAGCAGAACCAGCGGACGTACGGAGGACACCAGACGACCGGCCTCTCCTGAGACTCCGGACGTTCGGTCACCAGCAGACGTCCGGTACCTGGCTGCGTCCAGATTCAGGCCCGTGGCCCATGTACCCATACTTTTGCCCCCATTTGCACTTAGACTATAAGTAGACCTCTCCCACCTCCTTTCTAGGGTTAGCAAATGTTTAGCTCATAGTTGTGAGAGAGCTTTGCTCATCCACTTGGTTACCTTCTCCTCGGAGATTCGAGCCTCCACCGGAGAAGATCCCCCAAGCGGATTCAAGCCCCCTTTACGGGAAGATCCCCTTATGGATTCAAGACCTCCTCACGGAGAAGAACCGGTTACCGTGTATCGTCCTTAGTTGTCCGTGGATTCGTGTATCTCTACCTATGTACTCGAGGATCTAGCCCATGTGTGACTTATTCGTGTCGGTTTAGTGATTTCCTCTTGTGTTTTCCCTCTGTTCTTCCCCGTGTTCTTCATGATTTCCCCGGGATCCGCTCCTTTCGTGAAAGATCGGGCGATTAGGGTCTCTACCCTACATCAGGTTCCCTTGTACGTCTTAGCTTCTTGCCTTGGTTGTTCCTTCCCGTAATGTGTCCGGAAATCGTACTGCCAGAAAGGGCTTCCAGAGAGTAAGGTCCTGAAAGAGAAAAGATGATAAAGGTATGCAACCCCTAGGGCGGTTAAGCCGCATTGCGGGACGTGCCCTAATCGTGCCCCCGCCTATGCCCATGGTATTTTTAGTGCGTAATTATGTATGCATGGCACGGATTTCGTCGCTTGATTGGGACTAGGATGAGGGACGAATTGCTAGGTGAGCTTTGAACGTGCTAGGCGATCCTGTTGCAGTTTACTCCAGACTCGCTTGACGGTGTCCGGGGGCTGCATCGCTGAATTGGTGGTTTGCCTTAAAAGGTTGCTTTGTGCTTCTGCTGCGAGGGCCGCAGTGTGCTCTTCCGTGCGGAGCGAGCGTTCTGTGTTTCCATTGACTGTTATGACCCTCCTAGGTCCTGGCATCTTGAGCTTGAGGTATGCGTAATGCGGTACGCATTGAATTTTGCAAATGTGGTTCGCCCGAGCAGTGCGTGATAGCCACTGCGGAACGGGACGATATCGAAGATTAAATCCTCGCTTCGGAAGTTGTCCGGAGATCCGAAGACAACTTCCAGTGTGATTGAGCCCGTGCAATGGGCCTCTACACCTGGGATGACGCCCTTAAAGATGGTTTTGGTGGGTTTGATCCTCGAGGGATCTTACCCATTTTACGCACTGTATCCTGATAGAGCGGGTTCAGGCTGCTGCCGCCGTCCATAAGGACTCGAGTGAGGTGAAATCCGTCGATGATGGGGTCTAGGACCAGTGCGGCGAATCCGTACTAGTGGGGTGGTCCCTGCGATCGAAGGTGATCGAACAAGCAGACCATGGGTTGAACTTTGGGGCGACGGGCTCCATCGCATAGACGTCCCTTAGTGCACGCTTCCGTTCCCTCTTGGGAATGTGGGTTGCGTATATCATGTTCACTGTCTTCACTTGTGGGGGGAACCTCTTCTGTCCTCCTGTGTTCGGCGGCCGGGGCTCCTCCTTGTCATCACTATGCAGCCCCTTGTCCTTGTTTTCGACATTCAACTTGCCGGCCTGCTTGAACACCCAGCATTCTCTGTTGGTGTGATTGGCTGGCTTATCGGGGTGCCGTGGATTTGACACGAGCAATCAAGTATGTGATCCAAACTGGACGGGCCCGGAGTACTTCTTTTGAATGGCTTTTTCCGCTGACCAAATCTAGAGCCTCTGAATCTGACATTGACTGCCGTATCATCGGTGTTATCATCGTTGTTGCGGCGCTTTTGTCTGTTACGACGTGGTCTGCCGTTGGCATCTTTGGTATCTGAAGTGTCCGCATTCCTTGATGTGTTGTTGCTGCGAGCCAGCCAGCTATCCTCGCCTGCGCAAAAGCGGGTCATGAGTGTTGTGAGGGCTGCCATAGACTTCAGCTTCTCCTGCCGAGGTGCCGGGCGAGCAACTCATCACGGATGTTATGCTTGAATGCCGCTAAGGCCTCTGCATCCGGACAGTCGACAATTTGGTTTTTCTTAGTTAGGAACCGTGTCCAGAATTGCCTGGCCGATTCCCCTGGCTGCTGAGTTATATGGCTCAAGTCATCAGCATCCGGTGGTCGCACATAAGTGCCCTGGAAGTTGTCAAGGAATGCGTCTTCCAAATCCTCCCAACTGACGACGGAGTCTGCTGGCAAGCTATTCAGCCAATGCCGAGCTGGTCCTTTGAGTTTTAGTGGGAGGTACTTGATGGCATGCAGATCATCACCGCGGGCCATGTGGATGTGGAGGAGGAAATCCTCAATCCATACAGCGGGATCTGTTGTACCATCATACGATTCAATATTTACGGGTTTAAAACCCTCCGGGAATTCGTGATCCATAACTTCATCAGTGAAGCATAGGGGGTGTGCGGCACCTCTGTGCCGAGCTATATCACGACGTAGTTCATATGAGTCTTGTCTGCTGTGTTCGGCCCGGCCGGATTTGCTTGTAGTGTATCCGGCGCGACGGTCATCGTCCCACGTTGGCGCGCGCCCCCGTGACCCGTATATCGACCTTGCATGTTTTGCCCTGCTGTCCAATACGCCTCACAGGTCCTGTGTGTTTCCCCGGGCCTTGGTATTTTTGTTTGAGTGGCGGCGGGGTGCAGGCTGAACTTCAGGCTAAAACGCCTCTCTGGCTTGGCCACGAGGTGGCCGGTCAGCCGCATCGTACACTGGTGATGTAGGTTTCAGTGCTTCCTCCTCGAGGTGAGGTAGCAACCTGCGCTTTGGGTAACTCTTGGAAGGGCGCTCGAGTTCGTATTCCTCGGCCGCAAGGACTTCGGTCCATCTGTCTGCTAGCAGATCTTGATCATCTTGAAGCTATTGTTGCTTTTTCTTCAAGCTATTTGTTGTGGCCATAAGTCGGCGCTTGAAGCGCTCCTGTTCGACGTGATCCTCAGGCATGATAAATTCTTCGTCGCCGAGGCTCACCTCGTCTTCGGAGAGAGGCATGTAATTGTCCTCCTCCAATTCTCCATCTGCTGCCCGCTCTGGAGGGCTAGCTTGTTCACCCTCCCGCTCTAAATCGTGTTGGAGGGGATTATTGTCGTCTTTAGCACTATTCAGAGTGTTATTGTCTCTTGTGCCGGTATCACTACTTTTGCTATGGTGGGACTTAGAGCGGCGTCGCTGACATCGGCGCTTGGGTTGCTTCTTGGAGGGGTCATCCTCCATTGTCTCGTCGCCATTACCTTCTTTGGGGGTGCCCACCATGTGTATATCATATGATGAGGTGGCGGTCCAGCGCCCTGTGGGCGGTGGTTCATGTTCATCTCCTACATCATCGTCCATACCGTCGATGTCTTCGGAGTCGAAGTCGAGCATGTCGGTTAAATCATTGAATGTGGCTACTAAGTGGGTGGTGGGTGCGGAGCGAATTTCTTCGTCGTCCGCATCCCATTCTAGCCGGACATAGTTCGGCCAAGGTTCTCCTATCAAGGAGAGAGACTTTAATGAATTTAGCACATCGCCAAAAGGCGAGTGCTGAAAGATATACGCGGAGGTGAACTCCATGATCGGCGCCCAATCGGATTCGATAGGCATGGACGCATGCGGCTCGGAGTCCATGGCCGGAGACGAATCCAGTGGTTCGGCAACACGGCTCTCGTAAGGGGTGAAGTCAGTATTTGGCTCCATCGCTATTGAAAGTGCGGCCTCCATGGCGGGGTCTATCCACCCATCCTCGGATGGCGCAAATTGCTCCGGATTGAAGGCCGGAGTAGTTGCAGGTGTGATCTCCCAAACACTGTCCGACGACAGAGCTAAATCATGCTTGTCGTGATCGTGTGGCGCACCTGACATAGGCTCAGATCCGTCGAAGATCAAGTCTCCGCAGATGTTGGTAGTGTAGTTTAAGTTTCCGAACCTGACCTGATGGCCAGGCGCGTAGCACTCGATCTGCTCCAGGTGGACAAGCGAGTTGGCCCGCAGTGCGAAGCCGCCAAATACGAAGATTTCTCCGAGGAGGAAAACCTCACCCTGGACCGCATCGTTACCAATGATCGAAGGAGCCATCAAGCCTTACGGTGACGGCACAGTGGAACTCTCAATGAAAGCACCAATGCCAGTGTCAAAACCGGTGGATCTCGGGTAGGGGTCCCGAACTGTGCGTCTAAGGCGGATGGTAACAGGAGGCGAGGGACACGATGTTTACCCAGGTTCGGGCCCTCTCGATGGAGGTAATACCCTACGTCCTGCTTAATTGATCTTGATGATATGAGTATTACAAGAGTTGATCTACCACGAGATCGTAGAGGCTAAACCCTAGAAGCTAGCCTATGGTATGATTGTATGTTGTCCTACGGACTAAACCCTCCGGTTTATATAGACACTGGAGGGGGCTAGGGTTACATAGAGTCAGTTACAGGGGAGGAGATCTACATATCCGTATTGCCAAGCTTGCTTTCCACGCTAAGGAGAGTCCTATCCGGACACGGGACGAAGTCTTCACTCTTATATCTTCATAGTCCAACAGTCCGGCCAAATGATATAATCCGGCTGTCCGGAGACCCCCTAATCCAGGACTCCCTCAATCGGGGTTGTGCATGATTTAAATATGTTGTGTGGTGAAGATGGAGCATAGCCAGACTATATGATTTTGTAGGGATAACTTTCTTTGGCCATGTTATTTTGAGAAGACATGATTGCTTCGTTAGTATGCTTGAAGTATTATTATTTTTATATCAATATTAAACTTTTGTCTTGAATCTTATGGATCTGAATATTCTTGCCACAATAAAGAAGAATTACTTAGAGAAATATGTTAGGTAGAATTCCACATCAAAAATTCTGTTTTTATCATTTACCTACTCGATGACGAGTAGGAATTAAGCTTGGGGATGTTGATACGTCTCCAACGTATCTATAATTTTTGATTGTTCCATGCTATTATATTATCAACCTTGGATGTTTTATATGCATTTATATGCACTTTTATATTATTTTTGGGACTAACCTATTAACCCAGAGCCCACTGCCAGTTTCTGTTTTTTCCTTGCTTTAGAGTATCGCAGAAAAGGAAAATCAAACGGAGTCCAATTGACCTGAAACTTCATGGAACTTATTTTTGGACCAGAAGAAGCCCACGGAATATCGGAGTTGGACCAGGAGAGTCCCGGGCTGCCCGCAAGGGTGGGGGCGCGCCCACCCCCTGGGAGTGCCCCTTGTCTCGTGGACAGCCCGGAGGTCCACTCACGTACTTCTTCCTCCCATATATACCCATATACCCTAAAAACTTCGAGGAACATAATAGATCAGGAGTTCCGCCGCCAGAAGCCTCCGTAACCACCGAAAACCAATCTAGACCCGTTTCGGCACCCTGCCGGAGGGGAAAATCCCTCTCCGGTGGCTATCTTCATCATCCCGGCGCTCTCCATGACGAGGAGGGAGTAGTCCTCCCATGGGGCTAAGGGTATGTACCAGTAGCTATGTGTTTGATCTCTCTCTCTCTCATGTTCTTGAGGTGATACGATCTTGATGTATCGCGAGCTTTGCTATTATAGTTGGATCTTATGATGTTTCTCCCCCTCTACTCTCTTGTAATGGATTGAGTTTCCCTTTGAAGTTATCTTATCGGACTGAGTCTTTAAGGATTTGAGAACACTTGATGTATGTCTTGCGTAGGATACCCGTGGTGACAATGGGGTATTCTATTGATCCACTTGATGTATGTTTTGGTGATCAACTTGCGGGTTCCACCCATGAACCTATGCATAGGGGTTGGCACCCATTTTCATCTTGACTCTCTGGTAGAAACTTTGGGGCACTCTTTGAAGTTCTTTGTGTTGGTTGAATAGATGAATCTGAGATTGTGTGATGCATATCGTATAATCATACCCACGGATACTTGAGGTGACATTGAAGTATCTAGGTGACATTAGGGTTTTGGTTGATTTCTGTCTTAAGGTGTTATTCTAGTATGAACTCTAGGGCTGTTTGTGACACTTATAGGAATAGCCCAATGGATTGATTGGAAAGAATAACTTTGAGGTGGTTTCGTACCCTACCATAATCTCTTCATTCGTTCTCCGCTATTAGTGACGTTGGAGTGACTCTTTGTTGCATGTTGAGGGATAGTTATGTGATCCAATTATGTTATTATTGTTGAGAGGACTTGCACTAGTGAAAGTATGAACCCTAGGCCTTGTTTCAACGCATTGCAATACCGTTTATGCTCACTTTTATCATTAGTTACCTTGCTGTTTTCATAGTTTTAGATTACAAAAACCTTTATCTACCATCCATATACCACTTGTATCACCATATCTTCGCCGAACTAGTGCACCTATAAAATTTACCATTGTATTGGGTGTGTTGGGGACATAAGAGACTCTTTGTTATTTGGTTGCAAGGTTGCTTGAGAGAGACCATCTTCATCCTACGCCTCCCATGGATTGATAAACCTTATGTCATCCACTTGAGGGAAATTTGCTAATGTCCTACAAACCTCTGCACTTGGAGGCCCAATAACGTCTACTAGAAGAAGGTTGTGTAGTAGACATCAGCCATATTCAACTCCACCGGCTCTGCTTTACCGACGCCACATCCTCATCAGGTTATTTCGATCTGTACTCCTTTGGTTTTTCTCTTTATCGTGCAACTGTTCACTTACCACACATGAGATTTCTTGTATGTCGACAGGCGCCGCAACCGTAGCACCGGAGCCGCTTCAGCGACGGTGACAGCCGGCCCAAACTCAACCGCAACACGAGCACCATCAACGATCCTTAGCTATCAAGTATGCCAACGATACCCATACGCCGCCGAGAATCAGGTACTATTATCCAATGGCTGGCACCTACGTTCACTTTCTTAGCATAAGCACCGCACCTTTGAATTTCTTCAGGGCATCATTCAATTTTTCATGAGACGCGTTATTCTGCTTGCACCTGTAGGGCCATACTTCTGGCAGTGAACATGTTACATGTGCTAAATTACATACCAGTGCAGATATAGTTAATATGCTTTAGTTTTGTCCTAAGTATTACTGTACTTCCTAGATATCACTGCATACTATTTTACTTCTTGCATGCTATATTTATGATAATGGTGTTGTTCTCACGCCACCCGTTGGTTCCATCAGACTGCTTCATGTTCTCTATGCTTAATTACACATCAGCAAACTAGCATGTGGTTCCGCTAGTTTTTGTTTGTTTTACCCTACATTTTCTGATGCTAGCTATTACATCACTGCTACGAGCCTCTGTTCATTAATTTTTTTGTGTTCTTGATCTTCCCAAGTTGCATGACTAATTCGATGCTTCTATTAATTATGGAGCTGCCAACCCCATCAAGCAAAATATTTGTTCTTTTGGGGTTGGCACCTCGAACAAGCATAAAAATAGAGGGAAGCAGATATATTGTCGTGTATGCACACACCCTTCTTTCATTAGTTTAGATGAACCATTGATGATCAATTCGAACCAGTGCATGCGATTAAAATTAATTTTACCTAAATAGAGGGTGCAGAATAAACTACAACAAGTAGATTTGCAACCACGGGATGCTGACGATATCTTCAAAGAACATTGCAACAGCAGCGAGGCTTCACAGCAACATATAGTAAGCCAGTGTGTTTTAGTACATGTGAAATGTAATGCGTGTGGGCTGATTTCTTGGCTTGTGCCCTCAACCTGTAGTCCTACAGAATAACAAATAGTTCAGTTGTCTACTTTGTTGTATTGCTTGATTCGAATGCTTGTTTGTTACATGTTATGCTATACCTGAGTTGGCCAAAATGTCAGCAGTGTCTGTTGTACTATTGTAAAGAAATGCATGCCTAGTTCATTTGAGTCCTTAACTTTTCCTCCGAACTTCATCACAAGACTGTCTTTGAAGTTTATATGAGGCCACACTGTTAAGTGCTTTCTCAGATTATTTCAACTGCTTAGATGCCTTGGCAACTTAAATATAGCGGTGGTACACTCCCTTTCAACTAGGGATGTCAACTGGGTCCCGTTTAATCCCGATTAAAGTCCACTAGTGGTATGATAGTTCAAAAGAGTTTTGGTTTTTTGGGGAAAATGAACCAGGGAGCTAGCAAAAACTAACTAGATGGGACTGGCGGATGTCGTTTATTTTCCACTTACATCCCTAGTTTCATCTTACCATTTTAATTTCTTTTTGGCTGATGCTACTTTGAACCATTTAAATATAGCTTGCCATGCTTGGCAATAATTTGTATGTCGTTTACCATGTAAGCTTACTGCCTAGATCATGCGATAACTATCTCTTACTTATGTCCAGCGGAAACCTTTCAGGATGTCGTTCACACTAGGACACAATGTACAACCCTAGAATCTATTTGTGGAAGAAGTGCGCCATCCATTTTACCAGATGGTTGCAGTTCAGAGGCAACACCGCTGGAGAGCAGTCTGAGCACAGATATTATAGTTCTTGAGGCTCTACTAGAGGCAGATAGAGATGGTGTGGCTGCCATGAATGAGGTGATCTCGATCTTGAAGCCGGAAATTATGCAATTAGCTGCACGCATTATGCAAGCAACCCAAGAATTGGAGGAAGTAAGAATGTTACATTTGAAGATGGATGAGGTCCTGCTGCTTCTGTGTGACGCCCCGAGACCATTGCGCCAGGTGTCCTCCAGTTATTCGCTATCGTTGCCATGTCATTCGCTTGTGTGTTGCATATTTTCATGTCATCATGTGCATTGCATCATCATGTTTTCAAAACTTGCATTAGCCCGGGTCTCCCAGTTCCTTCCGTTGTCCGTTTTGAGCCCAGACACACTTGCACGCGCCCGCGGCATGTCCGAGATAGTATTTTATAAGTGGACGGATAATGTTCTCGGAATGGGTTGAAAGTTGGCATGCGGTGTTTTTATGTTGTAGGTAGGCCGCCTGCCAAGTTTCATCGCGTTCGGAGTTCGTTTGATGCCCCAACGGATAACTATAGCGACAGTATAGCCGGTCAAACATCGGACGTTTTCGGTCTCCGAAAAATAGTCGCCGGGTCTCTCTCTTTTCTCTTCTCAGCCCATTGCCTTCTGCACTACCACTCACCGCTAGGACCAACTTAAACTCTCTCGTCAGCCCACGGCCCTCCTCGCGCGCGCGTCCGAAAGTTGTCCCGAACCCGACTCGGACTGTCGCTACCGTTGTGTCCGGATCATCCCCAAACATCTATAAACCATCTCTATTTTGTTAATTGGGCTCCCTAACCTAATTATCCGAGAACGTCCGATTTTGATCGGAGGGTCCAAACCTAATCCTATTGTCCCTATATATCAGTCCAAATCCTAGGCTAGGCAATCCCATCAATCATTTCCTCCCCGCCGCCGCAAATACCTCCACCTTGTCTCCTCTTCGTTTTCCCCTCGGGATCACCAGTGAGCCAATCACCAGTCTCATCCTTCCCTGGTCCAGATCCATCCAGCCTCCACATCCTCCCTTCGATCCATACTCGTGATCGCTTCTAGATAGAGCACGAGGCTCGATCCCGAGCGCAGCCACCTGCCCAAACTCCGAGACACCCACGATCCTACCGGCACCTCCCATGGATCCCCTCGTCCAGCCATCACCCCATGCCCCACGCTCATGCTGGTCTTCCACGCACGGACGGGAGAGGAGCTCCCAATCCTTGTGGCCAAGGCGTCCTCATCGCTGTTGCTCGAGCCTTCTCCGGCAGCCGTCGCCGGTGACCACCCACAGGACCCCATCGTGCCCATCACCTTCCTCCTCCTTTCTCATTTCCTCCTTCCCGCCTCTCATCTTTCCCCTGTTTCTCTTGATAGGAGCCGACAAACATGGAGCTTGCCGCTGCCGCCCCGTCGTCCTCGCATCACTAGAGGTGAGCTCCACTGTCGAGCAGCGCCTTGGAGTCTTCCTTTTCCTCCCCTCGCGTCGCTCCTCGCTGATTGTCCAGCCGCCGTTACTTATGCAGACCTGAGCCCATGGTTGTCCTCTGCTTCACAACAAGGCGCCGGCCGCCGGATCCGAACCCAGCTACCTCCCTCGCCCGCTCCCGTGTCCTCTTGCCGTCGTCCTTGCCCTACTGACCTCGCCGGAGACCTCCTGCGTCCGCCTCGCCCAGTTGTGCTCTCCGCTTCGAGAGACAGGATGAGACAACTTGCGCTCATGTTGACCGCTCCCTCTCCACGCGCCTAGGCCACCTCCCGATCGCTGCTGACTGCTTCGCCCGAACCGGTCTCTCCTCCTCGCCGTTGACCGAACTGGGCCACGGGCCTGCTGCCTCGCCAGGCCCAGCAACCGCTCCCAGCAAGCAGCGCCTCGCCATGGATACAGCTGGATGTAGGATTTGCTAGTTTTGGGTGAGATAGTATGCTTTCCCTGTATCCCCAACACCTGATTGCATAACCAGAAAGTTTCGGGAGTTTATAAGTGGGAATTCAAGTAGCTCTTAGGATATCTTTTCGACAGATGTATGATATGAAATTGGGGTTCGACGTCTAGTGGTCCGTCTATCCACGGTTGGTTTTATAGTGGTCCCGTTGTGTCTTAAAGAGTCCTTGGCTATGCTGACTCGGGGACGCTTCGTATGTCATGTGCACTGCCTTGTACATGATGGTGCTGTACGATCGAGCCCGTGTGGGCCCCACCACAAAAACTTCGGACAAAATCTCTATCATATGTTTGTTCCGGCTTATTTTGCAAGCCAAACCTTTGTTTTGCTTTAAGCTGTGGTATTCGAGTTGCTTCAATGTCAAGTGTTGATTCCATACCTTTCCTAAGCGGTGTTCTCATATTTCTATGTGAATACTAATCCTTCTTGATCATTGAGATTGTTTTGTCAATCCTTTTCAATCAGCATGTTTTCTCTTCAAGTGGATCCGATCATTTCAACATCATCAAGATCAATTATCACTTCTTCTCAACGGTGTTTGTTTCATCCATCCCAAGTTGCCTTTGTTTTCCCACCATCCCACCCTTTTTCTTCGAGGACTCAGATTTCTAAATCAATTATCCATTTTATTCATGTGAAGCCTCTTCATCCTTTTCTTTCAAGTTTTGATCCGGTGATTTATCGTGCAGTTGCTAAGGAAGCTTCAAGTTCATCATTATTCGTTCTCTTTCTTCTCCGGTGGATTCAAGTCAAGCCTTGTCGATCATATCTTTCCTCGTTCCAAATGTTTTCTCTTGCCAATGCACCTCTTAATCATTCACCTCTCGCTATTCATTTGTTCCGGAGTGCTGAAGATATCTCAGAAGATTCAAGTTTTTCCATTCTCAATTCGTTCATGTTCTTTTGAGGATATTATCTCATTCAAACCATTTAAATCAACCGGTGCATTATCTCTTCCTAAGCAATCATTTCAACGGTGTTTTCTTTTGAGTGGGCCCTAACCCACAGGTCTTTTTCCAGGATCTTACCTGACTCTTCTTATTTTCTCGAAGTTATTCTCAATTCTTTTTCAAAGTTTGACGTAAGAATGATTCATCATCAGTCAGATGGTTTCTCCAAGATCTTTCAAATTCTTTTTATCGTCGGTTCAACCTTTCTAATTTTTAATTCCGGAGTGCCTCAACAATTCTTGGTGGTGCTTTTCATCGTCATTATCAACATTTGAAGACCGAAGAAGAGTTTCTCTGCAATCATATCTGTTCTCTTGAAGATTCTTGGTTTAGCTTGATGCCTTCCTCTCATAATTGTTTTTGATTGTGAGAATTCTTTTCACCTTTCCGGAGCAATTCATGAGTCTTTTCAGTTCGATTGTCCGAAGACCATCATTTTGGGTTATTCATTCTCAGCTTTCAGCTCTCATTCTCCAAATCTGACCGGTGCTTCGCTCAAGTATTCTCCAGTCAGTTCTTGATCTCTTCGTTCTCTTGTATCTAAACTCTCTCATGTATTTCCGTTCATTTGCTAATTCTTACCGGTGATTCATCCCTTTACTTCATTCATTTCCAATTCTTACGGTGGCTCATTCAAGATTCCTTTTCTCTTGGTATCATATCGATTCATTCGTTCGTTTCAATCCTACCGGTGGTTCGTTGAAGTCTTTTCTCAAGTTTGCGCCATATCTATCTTAATCCTTTCTACGGGAATAAGTAGTATGCCAAATCCATTGCTTGTCATTAATTTAAATTGGTGAAGGATAAGCATAATGTAATTCTTATTCTTGTTTCATCCAAATGATTCAATTCCTTATTCCGGAGGTTCATCAAAATTCTCAGTTTCTATTGTTTCATCTTTTCTTTTCCCGGAGTTCCAAGTTTTCTCGGTTTTATCATCGTGAAGCTCCATCTAAATCATTGCAAGGATTCACCTTGTGTTTTCAACTTCTCTTTCTTTTCGTTTGATCATCCTTTTATTACCGGAGTTCTTCATGGAGGCTCTACCTGATGGTTCATCAAGGATTTAATTCCTTCTCGGAGTGTTCATTGAGATTCTTTTCAGAGGAGCTCAAGCATTCTTTGTCTTGCAATCCGGAGTGCAATTGTTCTCCCTTATCTTTTGAGGTGGTAATATATCATTCTTCATTCACAAGAATGAGGTATTTAAACCCATTACTTTCTTCCATGGAGTTATCTTGGTATAAATTTCACCTAAAGCCTTCCAATGGGAATGTTGCTCTTTGTGGTGATTAACTATGATCCAAGTTTTATCCTTATCACCTCGGTGGAAGAAGATTTCTATCTTTTTCTAGCTCACAATCAAATCTTTTCCGTGAGTGGCAAGTTGTCACCTCATAATTTTGAGATGTCTTCTATAAGTCCATATCAAGCTTATCCTTTTTCGTTGTTGGTTTTCCAACAACTCCGTTTTAACTTGCTTGGAAGGGTGATCTTCAAGCTCACTTGGGGCATAAGTTGGCATTAACTTCTCCATTCTTTTATTCTAATGACCTATCTTCTATTATTTCTTCCGGGGGCTTTGTGATGTTGTTGCCATTTTCACCCATCATCTCGTTTGGTCAAAGATCATGTTCTTTCCTTTTGTTTATCCATTCAACCGGAGTGGCGTGCCCTCTTTTCAAGTTCTCCCCATT
The DNA here is from genome assembly GCF_018294505.1 of Triticum aestivum. NCBI lineage: Eukaryota > Viridiplantae > Streptophyta > Magnoliopsida > Poales > Poaceae > Triticum > Triticum aestivum. Next base: position 134,720,469 of record NC_057800.1, on the reverse strand, counting down.
CTATCAAGTTTTGCCTCCCTTCTAAACCGGAGTGCTGTCTGAAATCTTTCTTACCCATTGTGCCTTTCTTTCAATAGTTCTGGAGGCACTGTGGTGTTGATTTCATCAAGTATCTTCTCATCTTATCAAGTTCATGTTCTATTCCTTCCATTTTCAGTCGGAGCGTTGTCCAAATTATATCATTCTTAATCCTTCTCTATCTTGTTTTAACCGGAGTGGTTTCAATATATATCTTGCCCTTCAACCTCAAGATTCTCGTAATGTTCCTTGTTCCTCTTGTCTAACCGAGTGTTTGCAACTCTGTTCTTCTTCGTTGCATTCTTTCTTTCAATTTGTTCAACCTCGCAAGGTTCTTTGGTTTCACTCTTTTGTCAAGAAGCAACTTTGTTTTACCTCTTCCTCTTCCATTTCTCTCCGGTGCCATCCTAGATCTCGGGACGAGATCCTCTCGTAGTGGTGGAGTGTTGTGACGCCCCGAGACCATTGCGCTAGGTGTCCTCCAGTTATTCGTTGTCGTTGCCATGTCATTCGCTTGTGTGTTGCATCTTGTCATGTCATCATGTGCATTGCATCATCATGTTTTCAAAACTTGCATTAGCCCGGGTCACCCAGTTCCTTCCGTTGTCCGTTCTCAGCCCAGACACACTTGCACGCGCCCGCGGCATGTCCGAGATAGTATTTTATAAGTGGCCGGAAAATGTTCTCGGAATGGGTTTAAAGTTGGCATGCGGTGTTTTTATGTTGTAGGTAGGCCGCCTTCCAAGTTTCATCGCGTTCAGAGTTCGTTTGATGCCCCAACGGATAACTATACCGACAGTATAGCCAGTCAAACATCGGACGTTTTTGATCTCCGAAAAACAGTCGCCGGGTCTCTCTCTTCTCTCTTCTCAGCACATTGCCTTCTGCACTACCACTCACCGCCAGGCCCAACTTAAACTCTCTCTCTCTCATCAGCCCGCGGCCCTCCTCGCGGGCGCGTCCGAAAGTTGTCCCGAACCCGACTCGAACTGTCGCTACTGTTGTGTTCGGATCATCCCCAAACATCTATAAACCATCTCTGTTTTGTTAATTGGGCTCCCTAACCTAATTATCCGAGACCGTCCAATTTTGATCCAAGGGTCCAAACCTAATCCTATTGTCCCTATATATCAGTCCAAACCCTAGGCTAGGAACTCCCATCAATCATTTCCTCCCCGCTGCCGCAAAAACCTCCACCTTGTCTCCTCTTCATTTTTCCCCTCGGGATCACCAGTGAGCCAATCACCAGTCTCATCCTTCCCTGGTCCAGATCCATCCAGCCTCCACCTCCTCCCTTCGATCCATCCTCGTGCCCGCTTCTAGATCGAGCACGAGGCTCGATCCCGAGAGCGGCCACCTGCCCAAACTCCGAGACCCCCACGATCCTACCGGCGCCTCCCCTGGATCCCCTCGTCCAGCCATCACCCCGTGCCCCACGCTCATGTGATGGTTGTTTACTATGTTGTTTGCTTCTTTCCGGTGTGCTTCTTCGGGTTGGTTCCGTTAACGTCGCGTTTGTGAGGATTCGTTCGACTTCGTTCATTTGTCTTCTTCATGGACTCGTTCTTCTTCCTTGTGGGATCTCAGGCAAGATGACCATACCCTCGAAATCAATTCTATCTTTGCTTGCTAGTTGCTCGCTCTATTGCTATGCCTATGCCGCGATACCTACCACTTGCTATATCATGCCTCCCATATTGCCATGTCAAACCTCTAACCCACCTTGTCCTAGCAAACCGTTTTTGGCTATGTTACTGCTTTGCTCAGCCCCTCTTATAGCGTTGTTAGTTGCAGGTGAAGATTGGAGTTTGTTCCTTGTTGGAACATGTTTATTGTTGGGATATCATTATTACATCTTGTTTACTTTAATGCACCTATATACTTGGTAAAGGGTGGAAGGCTCGGCCTCATGCCTGGTGTTTTGTTCCACTCTTGCCGCCCTAGTTTCCGTCATACCGGTGTTATGTTCCTTGATTTTGCGTTCCTTACGCGGTTGGGTTATAATGGGAATCCCTTGATAGTTTGCCTTGAATAAAACTCCTCTAGCATGGCCCAACCTTGGTTTTACCATTTACCACCTAGCCTTTTTCCCTTGGGTTTCGCGGACTCAAGGGTCATCTTTATTTTAACCCCCCCCCCCCCCGGGCCAGTGCTCCTCTGAGTGTTGGTCAGAAACGAGTAGACTACGGGGCCACCTCGGGGCAACTTGAGGTTTGTTTTTACTCATAGGATGTCTCATTCGGTGTGCCCTGAGAATGAGATACGTGCAACTCCTATCGGGATTTGTCGACACATCCGGGCGGCTTTGCTGGTCTTGTTTTGCCATTGTCGAAATGTCTTGTAACCGGGATTCCGAGCCTGATCGGGAATTCCTGGGAGAAGGAATATCCTTCGTTGACCGTGAGAGCTTGTGATGGGCTAAGTTGGGACACCCCTGCAGGGCTTTGAACTTTCGAAAGTCATGCCCGCGGTTATTGGCAGATGGGAATTTGTAATGTCCGGTTGTAGAAAACCTGAAACTTAACTTAACTAAAATGGATCAACAGCGTGTGTAGCCGTGATGGTCTCTTTTCGGCGGAGTCCGGGAAGAGAACACGGTCTCGTGTTATGCTTGAACGTAAGTAGTTCTAGGATCACTTCTTGATCATAGATTCTCGAACATGCTTTGCCTTCTCTTCTCGCTCTCTTTTGCGTAAGTTAGCCACCATATATGCTAGTGCTTGATGCAGATCCACCTCACATACCTTTTACCTACCCATAAGCTTAAATAGACTTGATCGCGAGGGTGTGAGATTGCTGAGTCCCCGTGACTCACATATTACTTCAAACAGTTGCAGGTGCCGATGATAACCGTGCAGGTGACGAAACCGAGCTCAAGGAGGAGCTCGATGAAGATCATGTTCATTGTGTAGTTTCGTTTCCAGTTGATCAGTAGTGGAGCCCGGTTGGGGCGATCAGGGATCTTATGCATTTGGGGTTGTCTTTATTTTGGTTCCGTAGTCGGACCTTGATTGTATTCTGGATGATGTAATGCTATACTCATGTATTGTGTGAAGTGGTGATTGTAAGCCAACTCTTTATCCCTTTCTTATTCAGTACATGGGATGTGTAAAGATTACCCCTCTTACGACATGCCTACTATGTGGTTATGCCTCTAAGTCGTGCTCCGACATGTGGGAGATATAGCCGCATCGTGGGTGTTACATTCTGCTATCTGAAGCCCAGGGTAATCCCAGTTCTTCTTTAGATAGCAGTTGAAATTGTCATTAGATTATTGTACTTGCATGTTGTGTCATGTCTCTGAATTGATTATGTTGTGAGACCCCCTATGTTGTCCATGTGTTGTAATGATACGAATTTTTTAGGCGAGGTAATCCTCAGTACTTGTATGATTGACATAAGGTGAACTATTTTTCGTGTGAGCATATTGTATTGGATGAAATGACTGTTTGACTCAAAGTGTATCCAATCTACTGAATTCGAAGATCGCGGCATTTCTAAATCATAATCATATATAAATGTGGAATAAATCTTTGTTGTGGTTTTGAAGAAATAAATAACAAAACATAGAATTATCTATGGATATTCGTAATCGAATAAAAATTGGATTTGGATTTAGTTGCCAAGGCCCAGGGCAAACGTGAATGCTAATTCTACCAAGTTTTGAACGAAGCGGCTAAACACCCACTATCATTTGTGGGCTTCCCAAAGCAAGTGTTTGCGAGATGGAAATTATTGTCTACCCCTGACACTTGACATCCTTACCGACCAGATTTACACTGTTGTCGATAGGGGTAGACTAGTAACTTCAATCAAACGTGACACGACGGCCTCTGAGCCCATTCAGACACGGTGGGCGCCAAACATGGGCGGCAAAACACATTTGATTCAAGCTCGTCCGAAAGACATGTGTCTCTCCCTCCATTTCCCCATTCATCCACAATGGGTGGCAAAACAAACTCTCCTCGTCTGAAATCGATGTAGGCTAATATTTTAAATAGGGGCAAATGTGTAACTTCCCTCAGATGTGACACAACCGCTCTACCTGTCAGCCCCGTTCATACACCATGGGTGTCAACCGTGGGCGGAAAAACACCCTCTCATCGCCCAAAATCGTTATCGGCAAATATTTGGGAGATGCGAGATTACCGTCCTATCCCCAACCGATGTGATGTCCGAAATTTTAAATGGGGGATAAGTTCGTAACTTTCCCACATTTCAGACAAGTGCGTCCCAAAGTTTGAGATCCCCCCTCCCCCTCCATTTCCCCATTCATACACCATCGGCGCCACGACAACCTCCCGACTGCGGCCAGCCTCCTCCGTCCGCCACCCCATCCTCCACCTTGCCGGAGCCGCTACCCCTACCCCGTCGTCCACTGCAAGAGATGGACGTCTCTCATCCACGACGCCGGACCAGGATCCTTTCATTGTGTCGTCTCACTTCATCGGCGCTGTCGTCCACTTCGCCATTGCCGCTCCTACGACCGCCTCATCCACGGCAACAGGATTTATCCGCCAACCCGTCCGTTTGCCATCTAAAGTCTTCTTCCCCGCCGCTGACAGCCATCGCACCCGCAGCACCCTCAACGTATCAGCAGGGGCCTACACGGCGTCGCACGAGAGGTGGCACTCTTCCATATGTGCTTAAGTTATTGATCTCACCTGGAAAATAGATCTTAAATTGTTTACTGTACTTTTCTTGTCCGTACCAAATCGTAGTGGCTAGTTGAATGCAAACATTGGTTGCGAAGTAGCTTTGTCCGGTTTGCACCTTCAGATCCGCCATGTCACGGTCACTATACTCGTAAAGCTTATGGTTTCCCCCCTTTATATTCACTACCATCATTGTTGGTGCTTCACTGCTTCGTGTCGCGCTAGCACTGCTCCTCAAGACCTCAACCCATCAAGCGAAACAACATGCCACTCATAATTCCAAAGCTTACGTGTTGAAATATGAATCTGATATGATGCTCATATTACTAAAACAGAGAACATTTAATTGGTCACCTAATTTTCCTATATTCGTTTTGAAAAGCATGTGCGCCACCCACTGGTCTAGCTAGTTCCACTTTCCTGATTTTACTCTTGATGCTTAGGGTTTTCCCCTTTTATCTACTCTACTATGATCTGCGTAGGTGCTTTCTGTCATACTAGCATTACTCCACCCTTCAAGCTAAACAACACAACACTCAAAATTCCAAAGCTTAGTTGTTCAAATATGATTGTGATATGATACTGATATTAGTTAACAGACACATTTAATTGGTTAGCTAAAGGTCCCACTTGAGTTTCCAAATGCATGTCGCGACATATAGAGAGACAGTACAATTGCATTTCTTTGTCACTTGTTGACTATACTTTCTTGTCCATACCAAATCTTAGTTGTTATTTCAAAGCAAATATCGGTTGCTAACTACCCTTTGCGCGGTTTGCAGCTTCAGATCTGCCATCCCACTGCCACGGTCAACACTATACTCATCATGCTTACGGTTTCCCCATTTTATGATGACCACGATCAGCCTACGTGGTTCATGTCGTAATAGCACTGCTCCACCCATCGAGCTAAACAAGCTTAGTTGTACAAATTCAAATATGATATTATGCTGATATTAGTAAAACAGAGAGATGTGTAATTGGTCAGCTAAATTTTCCTACTTTAATTTCGAAATGCATGTGAGCCACATATGGAGAGACTGGAAGGAGTAGTATTTCTCTGTGCGCTCTGGTTCATCATGGGTGGCCAACCGACATTGTATAGAAAGACTTGTAATATCTTCAATCTGCTTGCTCTTCTTTAAGATGATCCTCTTCACTTGCGGTCAACTGGTCAGGTCGAGTTATTCTCCCTTAGTATATTTTGAATCCGTCAGTCAGGTCGACTTGTTCTTCTTTACTATATGTTGAAGCTGTCATCTGCGAAGTATCATCACTTCTGGAGCTCTCATATTTTGAGTAATAGGCCACATTATATTAATGCACACACCAAATTATAGCATGCATGGCACCTCTTAGAAGAATTGCAGAGATAGCACAAAGGGGTTTACAGGGAGGAAGTATTGGATTAGAATCACTTCTGCATTACAAAGATAATCTCACTTGTTTTTATGTTTTCATGCATGTCAGGTATTGAACATTATCAAAATGAATATGAGAATGGGTGCACGAGAGGAATATTGCGGAACAATCCACTGGCTAACAAACTTGGCATGGTGGAGGATGGCCTATCTTATTCACCCATCAAGGTGCATGCTCTAACTTGGCAAGGTTGTATTGGTCGCACATATTTTGCATCTAACCTCTTGCATTACTTCTACTTTGTTACACCATCTACTTAGTTTAAGCAGCATATATGAGTATATGCCATACCTATCCATTTTCTGTACCTATTCCATGTGTCGTCATACTATGTTTTTCCAGTAAAATGTTGTTCTTTCATAATAGATGTCCAAAAGGAAGAGGGTGATTGCAGATCCTCAAGGAGTATAACCTAGGTATTTGGAAAAGGTAGTGATACCTGTTAAATCAGATAGATCAGCAACCACAGAAAACACAGGCCCAACTGTAACAGACTTTACCCCTACTCCAGTGGCCAAACCCCTATTAGAACTGTTGACAGCCCAGCATCAGGTACTGTCTATGATATCAATTCAAAATTTGAACTCCTAAATTTCTGCATGTGCCTTACCTTCTCTCTTGTATGAAAACTAATTTTAGATGAATCTCCTTGCTCAAAGGATCATAGGATCTCACGACAATACTGGGCTCTGCATTGCTCTTGTCAGTACCTCTTGCCATTTGTCAGCATACTTACACTCATTGTTGTTTGATTATGTAGCATCACTGTAAATGTTCGCTTCTTTATCCTTCCTTTGCTTGAAATTATAAGATCTATATTTACTCTTAGATAAATGTAGAATTAACATGATGGTTATGAAGTTTTGAATTGCTCACGTAAGTACCTGTTGTCATGTACTCCCTCTGTATTGAATTAATTGTTGATCAATTGGATGTATTTAGAACTTAATAGTGCTAGATACATCCATTTGAGCGACAACTAATAATGGACGGTGGTGGTATTATTGTACATGCATCGCGAGATGGTTGATTGTCTAGCATTAATCTGCATCTTATCTGCCCTGCCCTCCACTTTCTCCAAATTATCATATCTACATTTACTCTTACCAAAATGTTGAATAAAGCCAATGCCACTGCACACGTTGATGTCTGCATTCCTCTTGTCAGTACCTTTTGCCTTGTAACGCTATACTTAATTAATTGCTATTTGATTATGTATCATCAGTCTGCACCTGAGCTTCATTATCCTCTATTTCTTCCAATATTATTTGATCTATATTTACTCTTTGCAAAATGTAGAATAATGGCAGTGCTTATAAAGAATTTTCTTTAGGGAATTTATTGAATTATCTTTCCATCAACATGGAGAAGGGATTTGTCCAGCCCATGTTAACATGTAATGTAAGTTCATCCTTCTCAAGCCTTCAAACTTTGTTCTAGTATAGATTTGGATAGGCATCATTTCCTCCACTGTTGTTTACATCTAATTGGATGTTTGCAACAACTACTAGTTTTAAATTGTAGTTGTAAAAACATGTTCCTTATGCAAAACAGATCCATTTATTTGCTTATGTAATTGTGAAACCTGTTACATGTCTCCTTGTTTCTCTTTCAGAGTTGTATCTCTTATGCCAGGAAGAACTTTAGGAAAGATAGTGAGCCAAACCATCTTGAGGACAGCGAGATGACCCCAAGGTCCTGTCTTGATGAAGAAAGTGAGTTGAAGCTACTCACCAGTAGGTGTGAGACAACCTCTGTGCAGTCGCTGCCTCAATCAGTTTGACTTCTTCAGTCTCAACTTAAAGCGGAAAGGCTTGCTTCAGGTCAGCTCCGACTTGAAGTCAAAGATGTAATGAAGATGTCAGGGGACTGCCTTGCGCATTATGGTGCCATACAGCTAGGGATGAAGCATCTATCGTTGACACAACTAAGGTCTCATCAGCTTGCTCGGCTGCTTGCGGGGCCCGAGCTTCCCAGGTCTAGTGCCTTCTGAAGTGCTCTCAGTTTTGTATATTCTTTTGTCGGCGCGTTTATATGCACTAGTGGCGACCTTTGATGCCTAGTGTATGTAATCCGTGGTCATGTTGCGCTTTATTATCACCGGTAGCAAACTTTGATTCCCAGTGGATGTAATAATGTCGTAATTTCTTTGTTGTATAGTCTAGGTTTATTCTTTGGTCGGTATGTTGTAATTTAGGCCGGAAGGTTCCGTGGATCTCAGTGTTGTCGGTCTTCAGGCCGGCCCATTACTCATATGGGCCAAAACGTGGGCCTATAATCATATTGGGCCATTAGCAAGTCTAAACCTATAGTAGTTTCCCGCCTTTAACAGGCCATGGGCTACATATTTACTGTAGTGACACTGGGCTTCCTATGGGCCGTAGAAACAATGGGCCTTCTATGGTCCGTAGAAACAATGGGCCTTCTACGGGCCGTAGAAACAATGGGCCTTCTACGGGTCGTACCATCAATGGGCCTTAGACGGAACGTATGATCGATTAGCCAAACATGGGCCAAAAATAGACTGCATTATGGCCGTAAACGGGCTAGAGTTGGAGTTGTCCGTTCATGGGCCAACCATAATGGGCCGTCATTAATAGGCCGTATTTGATGACGCTATGAAAACGGCCAAACGTATTAATGGGCCACAAACGGGCCGACTGTAACCACGGGCTGAATTTGGCCTACAAGCAGAAAATGGCAGTAACGGGCCGTAAGTAACCGAATGCTGGAAATGAGCCCAAGAATAAATGGGCCCTGAGAAGGCCGAAAGATAACATGGGCTGCAAACGGCCCAATGGATTAATGGGCCGTTAATGGGTATAAAGTGATACACTGTTCAGTACGGGCCAATTTCACCACGGGTTATTAATGGGCCAAGAGTTACAAAGGGCCTCATATGAGCCGAAAGACTTCATGGGCCATACATGGGTCGGAACTTAAAATGGGATGGAATCTTATTGGACGGCCCAGATGACGCTACTGGGCCTAATTCGAATAGGTCGTAACGGGCCCTGGGTTAGCGGGCCGTAAATGGGCTATATGCGAAGAGGCCGTTAACAGGCTTTCCGTGGGCCGGCCCGCCACCTTTTGACCAAGTCAAACGGGCCGGCCTTTCCATAGGAATGGGCCTCTGTTCGGCCATGCCATGTGTTGACGTATCATAGGCGCCTTCGGTCCAATGAGTGGATGACATATGTCCCAACGTGAGCCGACATGTGTTTCCTCCAGCCAATGATGATTTTACACGTGGAAAATCCCCATTGGCCGGGGCTGTTAGCGGGTTCGGATCCAAACCGGACTCGATAGCTTAACAGCGTTCCGTTATGGTGGATGCCATGTGTCGGTCACTGAGGGAGTCCTGGATTAGGGGGTATCCGGACAACCGGATTATATCCTTTGGCTGGACTGTTGGACTATGAAGATACGAGATTGAAGACTTCGTCCCGTGTCCGTATGGGACTCTACTTGGCGTGGAAGGCAAGCTAGGCAATACGGATATGTATATCTCCTCCTTTGTAACCGACCTTGTGTAACCCTAACCCTCTCCAGTGTCTATATAAACCGGAGGGTTTTAGTCCGTAGGACAACATACAATCATACCATAGGCTAGCTTCTAGGGTTTAGCCTCTTTGACCTCGTGGTAGATCAACTCTTGTAATACTCATATCATCAAGAATAAATCAAGCAGGACGTAGGGTTTTACCTCCATCAAGAGGGCCTGAACCTGGGTAAAACATCGTGTTCCTTGCCTCCTGTTACCATCCGCCTTAGACGCACAGTTCGGGACCCCCTACCCGAGATCCGCCGGTTTTGACACCGACATTGGTGCTTTCATTGAGAGTTCCACTGTGTCGTCGCCAGAAGGAAGGATGTCCCGTCTCGTCTTTAAAGATGGTACTACTGTTGGGGGAGCTTTGGCTGTCGGCCAAACTCTCCGGCTAGGTGGTTTCATCATGACCGCCTGTTCGGCCGCCACGCCGACGATGACTTCTCGAGTCATCGAAAACAGCCTCCACGTCAAATTGGCACTCGCCGAACAGATGGATCCAATGGAGCTTGCCTCCTTAAAATGAGCTCTTGGATCGCATCGCCGCCTTGGAGTCGCTACGGACTATGATCGGATTGGGCTTAAACCCGATCAAAGGGAGATTAACTCTCCACCGGTCACCCATCATATTGCAGTGGTGGAGGAACAATGCGGCGACCTTTCCTCTATCTTGAGGACCAACTATGTCCGGATTCCTGAGCTCTTCGAGCTGGATGCCCGTTCGCGGGAGGACAACATCTAATCCCTGAACTTAGAGTCAGGCAGCGGGCCAGGATTATCGAGTAACACCCCGGAACCAGAACTTCCAAAATTGGAAACTCCTCGGCCCCTGGATCCTAGATCAGGTAAGGGTTCGGATTCAATTCCACCCACCCACCTAAACATAAGCGATCTTTCCCACATTAGGCAAGAGCCCCAGGAAACAGTACATCACTATTGGGCCAGATTCCTCCTTGCGATGAACAAGGTTAAGGACTGTCGCGAGGAAGACGCAATCCTATTTTTTTGCAATAATTGCACGGACAAGGGAATCCTTAACGCCATAAATCGCCGTGAAATAACACGCTTTGCTGACTTGGCGTCCATAATACGAAAGTACTGTGTGATGGAAAGTGCCTGGAAAACCGAAACAAAGTTTTGAGATAATCCGGCCCTGACTACAAACCCAGTCCGAAATAAAAGGGTGCATTATCACAATACACCCGGGTCAACTACCAAAAATCAAAAACCCTCTACAGGGCATGGAACCGTACTGGCGGGATGGCTCAACGGACCCTGCAAAATTCATAGTACAGCGGATACAACACCAACGCACAGCCTTAGAGCATGTTGGATGCTCCGGCAAGTGGCCAAAAGTGGTGAGGATCTTCTTATTCCAAATACCACAGAGCACCATCCCATGGATAACAATACGGTGTTAACAGTCTTTGAGACCTTCGCGTCAAATAATAGGCGCAAGCGAACACTCCCATACAAGGTGATCTTCTATCCGAACCCATGGAACACGGCCAGGCTCCAAAGATTCTACGCCTAGCACCGGACTCTATGTTAGTCCCCTCCCTTTGTCCATTTTCTGCATATACATTATCTGTCTTGTTTTTCTTTCTTTCTTTCTTTTATTATTCCTCTAGGCCTTCAAGGGTCACCTTGTGCCTCGCTTGCACATTACAGATGCGCTAGCCGCACTCTTCATACCTGGGGGCTTCTTTCACAGAAGCTTAAATTATTTATCTGGGCCTCATGCCCCACACATGTGTTATACTTCCGCATGTATCTTTTTTCACCATTATATGCATCGATATGACTTAAGTTTTGGCCAAGTTGGGTTGCCTGGCTCTTGTATTTATGCCCTACGTTCCCGTTAATTCGGCTAGGGCATAAGGGGAGCACCTCTGCGATTGTTACTGCCGGGTCAGCCGGATGTGTACCTCAGACTGGGTGAAGCCGAAAGCTAGCATTCTTAAGGGAATATTCGGTCGGTGAACAAAAGATGATTTTTTTATTTATTGTCCATATCTGCCCCCAGATGTTTTTCCTATGTTTCCTATTGCAGTCCGGACATGCACTTTAGGGCATGCTTACCCAGGGAAAGGAACCCTTGACGGAACTATTCTCCCTGGAAGATGTTTCTTACTACCCATGTAATATAACATAACTAGTTGGGCACTTGTGTGATAAAGCACTAATGACCCCTACGCCTGGTCTCCACGCATACCCTGGTTCTTATATAACTGAGCGGGTATTCGGATACACTCCGGACTATTGGGCCCGGAGGTTGAAGCGAAAAGGTCTGCAACGACAAATGATCTACAATCCGGCTAGAAGGCATTATACATGTCACTTTAATTACATAGTCATGCAGACTGACTAAATTCCTCTTCTATACCATCCAACAGGCGGTCTAGCTTACAATCCTATTGAGAATACTTTGCGGCCAATTCTACTTGCCCATAAACTAAGCTAACGGGGATCTCCTTTCCGTCGGGCCCCATAGGTCCGACCTCGGCCATGTGATTTGGGTCTGCCTTGGTATACCACGTCTTCACCATGGCCCGGGCTTCTCTGACACCCTGTCGACAGGCTGATATCTTCCATAATCGGAAGCACCGCCGTGCTCCCTTGAGCTTCTCCGCAAGCTCTGCAACGCCCTCGGGCAGGGAGACGGACGGCCACAAGGCCTGGGCAACACCATGCATCACCTGCCGAACTTGTTCGTGCAGATGTGACAGCTCGGATAGAAGATCACCCGCAGACCCGGGCATTTCCCCCGCGGGATGACCTGTCAGCATACCTACAAACATAACGCTGTTAGTCGGCTTCTTCGCCGAACTCCTTTAAAAGGATTCGTTCAAGCACTTACTGAAAATGCCGCGCCGAAGCCGCTTATTCTCCTTCTCGGAGTCTGCAAGCTGGCCCCGAACGTCTTTTAGTTCCACGCTCAGCTTAATATTGGCGTCTTGGAGATTGTTTTTCTCCCACCTAACCTCAGTCAGCACGCGTTTGCCAGCCTCTAGCTGTCGCATAACATGCTGGTCCTCCAGATTTTCTCCGGATTCATCTGCAACATCTATTGTTAGATCTGCAGCCATGCCGCACATTATATGGTAACCATCATTCTTTAAAGTAAATGTTACCATCAGGGGACTTTTCGGTTCCTGCAATGCGGCCATAGCAGCCCGTAGTTGGGTCTTGCATTCCTCTAGCTCCTGTGACAGCCTAGTATTCTTCTCTGTAAGAACCTGTACAATAACGATGATCCTTAAATCAGTTCTGCTAACTGTTTCAAGTCTCAGGGGCTACTGATACATATAAATCGACAGATTTACTTACCCATACATCCTTTACATAGTGATCCGTGGCTCTGGCTAGACCATCTTGAGCAGCTCGGAGGTACGCCTCTCCAGAATTGAAGGCATCAAATGCCTCTGGTGAGAAACAAGCGTCACGGAGTACGGCCCAGCGGCGCCTAAGATTCATGGCGCTTTCCACTTCTGAGTTTATAGCGGATAATCTATTTGCATCCTCTGTAGGGGGATTATCCGGCGCCCACCCCTTATCGGCTTCCGCCTCTATGTCCGGTCCTGGCGCCCGGCTGGTGGAAGCATGATTAGTAACATCGCCGGACATATTCCGGCGAGCATTTTTTCTGTTAAAGAAACACGGGCGTCATTATATTTAGAGAAAGACGACAACCACGGAGCGGGGTTTGTTATACCTTTGCGCCGGCGTCTCCGTCCTGACCGCCTTCCTTTTTGGCCTACCCGGCCTCGGTGCCTCCTGTTGGCGCGTTGTTGTGGATTCGGCAGTGCGTCCCGAATGCCTTCCCTGTAAAATGCCATGTGTATATGGTGGGTGAAGTGTCTAAAAGGGGATCCTAGTTTTAGAGTTGGGATTTTTGTTTTTTTCTTACGTGCGATGCAGGGAGCAGTCCGGGATAGTCGGCCATAATGGCCACCATGGCATCATCGCAGCTTAACCGATAGAACTGCTGGTCTATCAGCTCCACGGATATAACCGAATCTTCTTCGAGTCCGGAGTCGAGGGCCCGGTCAGGGTCCTCTGGTTGTGGAGAAGGGATGCTGACCTCCTTTATGGCTTTTCGCAGTTCCTGCCGCAAAGTGGCAAGGTGAATACATATGACAAAGAATGCGGGAAAAATGGGAGTGAGGAGATATAACTTACCCAGCTTGGAGGATTGTACATGGAGAATCCATCCCGTGGCTTGATGCGGGTAAACTCCTCTTCCTCACCCTTGAACAATTCGGACAGAATTTTTGCTAAAGCGGCAGCATTGTCCGGACCCTTACGCCCGCAGCGGGTGGCGTCATCTGCCCCGTTATAACACCACAAGGGGTGCCCACGATATTGAAGTGGTTGCACTCCCCGCATTATGCAAATCGACATAACTTCGATTACTATCAATCCTGATCGAGCCAGAGCTTTAATTCGATTCATCAGATAGAGGACTTCTCCATTATCTTCCTCCTGGGGGCTCTGTGGGCGCCAACTTCGGCGTTTCTTCAGAGTATTGTTGAACTCAGGAAGACCCCGCCGAACAGGGTCCGGAAGGGGAACGTCCTCCATATAAAACCATTCTGAAGGCCAGTCTTCGGGTGACTTCTTCGGAGTACCGGACAGGTATCCGGTATCGACGATGCGCCATATTTCAGCTCCACCCACTTGATAAAGTCACCCCCTCTGTGTGCGGGGGACGAGGCAAAATAGCCTTTTCCACAGCTCGAAGTGAGCCTCGCAGCCCAGGAACAACTCGCAGAGAGCTACATAGCCAGCGATATGTAGAATGGAGGCAGGGGTGAAATTGTGTAATTGGAGGCCGTAGAACTCCAGGAGCCCGCGGAGGAACGGATGAATTGGAAATCCGAGTCCCCTTAGTAAATAAGGAACAAGGCAGACCCGTTCCCCCATGGAGGTTCAGGGAAAGCTCTCCGCTTGCTCCCCGCCATTATAGGTGGCAAGCCCGGCTCGAACACGCACCATGTACGCCAGAGGGAGAAATCCCTTAGTTTGCAGTTCGACTAAACGACTGTGCGGAACTGAACACCTTTCCCAATCACCGGGCTTAGGGCTTCCGGGGCGGGAGGAGGAGCTGCGGAGGTCGGCCATGTTGGAATGGATCTTTCCGAAACGCACTCTGATAGACTCTCGCTGGGGGAGGGTGGTATGGATCGGATCTAAGGATCCCCATCCCTTTAATAGACAATTTATTTATCTGGCTAGGGGGGCGAATGTAAAAGTGCCCTGGCGCCTCATATTCATTCGACGCATGGGAGAAAGCCCTTATTGGGCACAGAAGCCAAGAGGTCCAAACATTTATGGGACCGGACACTGCTTTACAAACACTTGGAAATTGGAGAAGAACCCGCCTTGCAATGTCGAAGACAATACTGCGCGCCGGACTCATCGTCATTGAATCCTGGTTCGGGGGCTACAGAGGGAGTCCTGGATTAGGGGGTATCCGGACAACCGGATTATATCCTTTGGCCGGACTGTTGGACTATGAAGATACAAGATTGAAGACTTCGTCCCGTGTCCGGATGGAACTCTACTTGGCGTGGAAGGCAAGCTAGGCAACACGGATATGTATATCTCCTCCTTTGTAACCAACCTTGTGTAACCCTAACCCTCTCCGGTGTCTATATAAACCGGAGGGTTTTAGTCCGTAGGACAACATACAATCATACCATAGGCTAGCTTCTAGGGTTTAGCCTCTTCGATCTCGTGGTAGATCAACTCTTATAATACTCATATCATCAAGAATAAATCAAGCAGGACATAGGGTTTTACCTCCATCAAGAGGGCCCGAACTTGGGTAAAACATTGTGTTTCCTACCTCCTGTTACCATCCGCCTTAGACGCACAGTTCGGGACCCCCTACCCGAGATCCGCCGGTTTTGACACCGACAGTCACGCTTGACGAAATCACTTCTGTGACGCGCGATTTATCGTCATGGAAGTGGACACTTCCGTGATGATAATTTTGGTAATGTCATGTAACACTTCTACGACAGCACAGGTATCACTATCTTGATTCTGTCATACAATTGTC
Source organism: Triticum aestivum (assembly GCF_018294505.1). Lineage (NCBI taxonomy): Eukaryota > Viridiplantae > Streptophyta > Magnoliopsida > Poales > Poaceae > Triticum > Triticum aestivum. The sequence goes on along the minus strand of NC_057800.1, from coordinate 134,704,757 downwards.
ATGGATGTACATGCATGACAGAAAACGTGACCTACTGTGACAAACACGTATCATCACGGAAGTGTATCTTTTTGTAGTGATTGCTAGCGCCATTTTCGGGGAGATCTATGCTCAAGTCAAGACATACAAAGTACACATCACAAACTCTTCTCCCTTGCATTACATTATTTTCCATTTGCCTCTCGTTTTCCTCTCCCCCACATCACCTTTGTCGTTTTATTCGCCCCTTTTTCCGTTTGCCTCCTTTTGCCCGCTCTTGTGTGATTGTGTGTTGGATTGATTGTTTGTCACGATGGCTCAAGATAATACTAAATTATGTGACTTTTCCAATACCAACAACAATGATTTTATTAGCACTCCGATTGCTCCTATTACCGATGCTGAATCTTGTGAAATTATTGCTGCTTTGTTGAATCTTTCGTGAAAGATCATTTTTTTGGCCTTCCTAGTGAAGATGTCGCTACCCATCTAAACAACTTTGTTGATTTGTGTGATATGCAAAAGAAGAAAGATGTGGACAATGATATTGTTAAATTGAAGCTATTTACGTTTTCTCTTAGAGATCATGCTAAAACTTGGTTCTCTTCTTTGCCTAAAAATAGTATTGATTCATGGAATAAGTGCAAAGATGCTTTTATCTCTAAGTATTTTCCTCCCGCTAAGATCATCTCTCTTAGAAACGATATTATGAATTTTAAGAAACTTGATCATGAACATGTTGCACAAGCTTGGGAGAGGATGAAATTAATGATACGTAATTGCCCAACACATGGTTTGAATTTATGGATGATTATACAAAAAATTTATGTCGGATTGAATTTTGCTTCTAGAAATCTTTTAGATTCGGCCGCGGGAGGCACTTTTATGGAAATCACTTTAGGAGAAGCTACTAAACTCCTAGATAATATTATGGTTAATTATTCTCAATGGCACACTGAAAGATCCACTAGTAAAAAGGTTCATGCGATTGAAGAGATTAATGTTTTGAGTGGAAAGATGGATGAACTTATGAAATTGTTGCTAATAAGAGTGTTTCTTCTGATCCTAATGGTATGCCTTTGTCCACTTTTATTGAGAATAATAATGAATCTATGGGTGTGAATTTTGTTGGTAGGAACAATTTTGGTAACAACGCGTATAGAGGAAATTTTAATTCTAGACCGTTTCCTAATAATTCCTCTAATAATTATGGTAATTCCTACAAAAACTCTTATGGAAATTTTAATAAGATGTCCTCTGATTTTGAGACTAGTGTTAAAGAATTTATGAATTCGCAAAAGAATTTCAATGCTTTGATTGAAGAAAAATTGCTTAAGATTGATGAGTTGGCTAGGAACGTGGATAGAATTTCTCTTGATGTTGATTCTTTGAAACTTAGATCTATTCCACCCAAGCATGATATCAATGAGTCTCTCAAATCCATGAGAATTTCCATTGATGAATGCAAAGAAAGAACCGCTAGGATGCGTGCTAAAAAAGATTGCTTTGTAAAAGCGTGTTCTTCTAGTTTTCATGATAATAATGATGAAGATCTAAAAGTGATCGGTGTGTCTCCTATTAAATCTTTGTTTGCCAATATGAATCTTGATAAAGATGGGACTGGAGAAGAGTCAACTTTAGTTAAAAGGCGTCCCAATGATTCGGAGTTTTTAGAACTTGATGCTAAAATTAATAAAAGTGGGATTGAAGAGGTCAAAACTTTACATAGCAATGAACCCACTATTTTGGATTTCAAGGAATTTAATTATAATTTCTCTTTGATAGATTGTATTTCATTGTTGCAATCCGTGTTGAATTATCCTCATGCTTATGATCAAAATAAGGCTTTTACATAAACATATCGTTGATGCTTTAATACAATCTTATGAAGAAAAGCTTGAACTAGAAGTTTCTATCCCTAAAAAACTTTATGATGAGTGGGAACCTACTATTAAAATTAAGATCAAAGATCATGAATGCTATGCTTTATGTGATTTGGGTGCTAGTGTTTCCACGATTCCAAAAACTTTGTGTGATGTGTTAGGTTTCCGTGAATTTGATGATTGTTCTTTAAATTTGCACCTTGCGGATTTCACCATTAAAAAACTTATGGGAAGAATTAATGATGTTCTTATTGTTGCAAATAGTAATTATGTGCCCATATATTTCATTGTTCTTGATATAGATTGTAATCCTACATATCCTATTATTCTTGGTAGACCTTTCCTTAGAACGATTGGTGCAATTATTGACATGAAAGAAGGAAACATTAGATTCCAATTTCCGTTAAGGAAAGGCATGGAACACTTTCCTAGAAAGAAAATTAAATTACCTTATGAATCTATTATGACATCCACTTATGGATTGCATACCAAAGATGGCAATACCTAGATCTATCCTTGCTTTACGCCTAGCTAGGGGCGTCAAACGATAGCACTTGTTGGGAGGTAACCCTATTTTATTTTTGTTCCTTGCTTTTTATTCCTATTTAGTAATAAATAAATCATCTATTCTCTGTTATGATTGTGTTTTTTATGTTTTAATTAGTGTTTGTGCCAAGTAAAGCCTTTAGGATCTTCTTGGGTGATTGTTGTTTGATCTTGCTGAAAAAAACAGAAAGTATGCGCTCACGAGACTAATTTTAATTTTTTACCAGAGAGCGATAAAATACCAATTCCAACTTTAATAGATCAATATACAAATTATTTAGGTCTTACTAATTTTTCATACTTTTTGGAGTTACATAAGTATTCGAAACCTCCAGATTGCTACAGACTGTTCTGTTTTTTACAGATTCTGTTTTTCGTGTGTTGTTTTCTTATTTTGATGAATCTATGGCTAGTATCCGGGGGTATGAACCATAGAGAAGTTGGAATACAGTAGGATTAACACCAATATAAATAAATAATTAGTTCATTACAGTACATTAAAGTGGTGGTTTGTTTTCTTATACTAATGGAGCTCATGAGATTTTCTGTTGAGTTTTGTGTTGTGAAGTTTTCAAGTTTTGGGGTAAAGATTTGATGGATTTTGGAACAAGGAGTGGCAAGAGCCTAATCTTTGGGATGCCCAATGCACCCCAAGGTAAAATTCAAGGACAACGAAAAGCCTAAGCTTGGGGACGTCCCGGAAGGCATCCCCTCTTTCGTCTTCATCTATCAGTAACTTTACATGAGGCTATATTTTTATTCACCACATGATATGTGTTTTGCTTGGAGCGTCTTGTATGATTTGAGTCTTTGCTTTTTATTTTACCACAATCATCCTTGTTGTACACACCTTTTGGGAGAGACACACATGAATCGGAATTTATTAGAATACTTTATGTGCTTCACTTATATCTTTTGAGCTAGACAATTTTGCTCTAGTGCTTCACTTATATCTTTTTAGAGCACGGTGGTGGTTTTATTTTATAGAAATTATTGATCTCTCATGCTTCACTTATATTATTTTGAGAGTCTTTTAGAACAGCATGGTAATTTTATTTGGCTATAAAATTAGTCCTAATATGATAGGCATCCAAGATGGGTATAATAAAAACTTCCATATAGAGTGCATTGAATACTATGAGAAGTTTGATACTTGATGATTGTTTTGAGATATAAAGATGGTGATATTAGAGTCATGTTAGTTAAGTAATTGTGGAATTGAGAAATACTTGTGTTGAGGTTTGCAAGTCCCGTAGCATGCATGTATGGTAACCGTTGTGTGACAAATTTGAAGCATGAGCTGTTCTTTGATTGCCTTCCTTATGAGTGGCAGTCAGGGACGAGCGGTGGTCTTTTCCTACAAATCTATACCCCTAGGAGCATGCCCATAGTGCTTGGTTTTGATGACTTGTAGATTTTTTCAATAAGTATGTGAGTTCTTTATGACTAATGTTGAGTCCATGGATTATACGCACTCTCACCCTTCTATCGTTGCTAGCCTCTTCGGTACCATGCATTGCCCTTTATCACCTCGAGAGTTGGTGCAAACTTCGCCAGTGCATCCAAATCCCGTGATATGATACGCTCTTTCACACATAAACCTCCTTATATCTTCCTCAAAACAGCCACCATACCTACCTATTATGGCATTTCCATAGCCATTCTGAGATATATTGCCATGCAACTTTCCACCGTCCCATTTTTTATGACACGCTCCATCATTGTCATATTGCCTTGCATGATCATGTAGTTGACATCGTATTTGTGGCAAAGCCACCGCTCATAATTTTTATACATGTCACTCTTGAATCATTGCACATCCCGGTACACCACCGGAGGCATTCATATAGAGTCATATTTTGTTCTAGTATCGAGTTGTAATTTTTGAGTTGTAAATAAATAGAAGTGTGATGATCATCATTATTAGAGCATTGTCCCGTGAGGAAATATAAAAAAGAGAGAAAGGCCAAATAAAAAAAGAGAAGGCCCAAAAAATGAGAGAAAAAGATAGAAGGGGCAATGTTACTATCCTTTTTCCACACTTGTGCTTCAAAGTAGCACCATGATCTTCATGATAGAGAGTCTCATATTTTGTCACTTTCATATACTAGTGGGAATTTTCATTATAGAACTTGGCTTGTATATTCCAACAATGGGCTTCCTCGAAATGCCTAGGTCTTCGTGAGCAAGCAAGTTGGATGCACGCCCACTTAGTTTCTTTTGTTCAGCTTTCATACATTTATAGCTCTAGTGCATATGTTGCATGGAAATCCCTACTCCTTGCATTGACATCAATTGATGAGCATCTCCATAGCCCGTTGATTAGCCGCGTCGATGTGGGACTTTCTCCTTTTTTGTCTTCTCCGCACAACCTCCATCATCATATTATATTCCACCCATAGTGCTATGTCCATGGCTCGCGCTCATGTATTGCGTGAAAGTTGAAAAAGTTTGAGAACACTAAAGTATGAAACAATTGATTGGCTTGTCATCGGGGTTGTGCATGATGGGAGCATTTTGTGTGACAAAAATGAAGCATGGCCAAACTATATGATTTTGTAGGGATGAGCTTTCTTTGGCTATGTTATTTTGAGAAGACATAATTGCTTGGTTAGTATGCTTGAAGTATTATTGTTTTTATGTCAATATTAAACTTTTGTCTTGAATCTTTTGGATCTGAATATTCATGCCACAATAAAGAAAATTACATTGAAAATTATGTTAGGTAGCATTCCACATCAAAAATTCTGTTTTTATCATTTACGTACTCGAGGACGAGCAGGAATTAAGCTTGGGGATGCTTGATACGTCTCCAACCTATCTATAATTTTTTATTATTCGATGCTATTATATTATCTGTTTTGGATGTTTAATGGGCTTTAATATGCACTTTTATATTATTTTTGGGACTAACCTATTAACCGAAGGCCCAATGCAAATTGATGTTTTTGCCTATTTCAGTGGTGTGCAGAAAAGGAATGTCAAACGGAACGAAACCTTCGCGAGGATCTTTCTTGGAACAAACGCAACCCAGGAGACTTGGAGTGCAAGTCTGGAAGTCCGCGAAGCTTCCACGAGGCAGGGGGCGTGCCCAGGGGGGTAGGCCCCCCACCCTCGTGGGCCCCACGGAGCTCCACCGACGTACTTCTTTCGCCTATATATACCCATGTACCCTAAAAACATCTAGGAGAGCCACGAAACCACTTTTCCACCGTCGCAACCTTCTGTACCCGTGAGATCCCATCTGGGGCCTTTTTCGGCGATCTGCCGGAGGGGGATTCGATCACGGAGGGCTTCTACATCAACACCATAGCCTCTCCGATGATGTGTGAGTAGTTTACCACAGACCTTCGGGTCCATAGTTATTAGCTAGATGGCTTCTTCTCTCTCTTTGGTTCTCAATACAAAGTTCTCCTCGATGTTCTTGGAGATCTATTCGATGTAATACTCTTTTTTAGTGTGTTTGCCGAGATCCGATGAATTGTGGATTTATGAATTTGATTATCTATGAATATTATTTGGTTCTTCTCTGAATTCTTATATGCATGATTTGATATCTTTGCAAGTTTTTTCGGATTATCGGTTTAGTTTGGCCTACTAGATTGATCTTTCTTGCAATGGGAGAAGTGCTTAGCTTTGGGTTCAATCTTGCGGTGTCCTTTCCCAGTGACAGCAGAGGTAGCAAGGCACATATTGTATTGTTGTCGTCGAGGATAAAAAAATGGGGTTTTTATCATATTGTTTGAGTTTATCCCTCTACATCATGTCATCTTGCCTAATGCGTTACTCTGTTCTTATGAACTTAATACTCTAGATGCATGCTCGATAGCGGTCGATGTGTGGAGTAATAGTAGTAGATGCAGAATCGTTTTGGTCTACTTGACACGGACATGATGCCTATATTCATGATCATTGCTTTAGATATCATCATAACTATGCGCTTTTCTATCAATTGCTCGGCAGTAATTTGTTCACCCACCATAATATATGCTATCATGAGAGAAGCCACTAGTGAAACCTATGGCCCCCGGGTCTACTCTACATCATATAAGTTTCCGATCTATAATTCTAGTTTACTATTATTTTGCAATCTTTATTTTCCAATCTATACAACAAAAATACCAAAAACATTTATCTTATTATCTTTATCAGATCTCGCTTTTGCAAGTGGTCGTGAAGGGATTGATAACCCCTTTATCGTGTTGGTTGCAAGGTTCTTGATTGTTTGTGCAGGTACTAGGCAACTTGCGTGTAGTCTCCTACTGGATTTATACCTTGGTTCTCAAAAACTGAGGGAAATACTTACGCTACTTTGCTGCATCACCCTTTCCTCTTCAAGGGAAAACCAACGCATGCTCAAGAGGTAGAAATAGCATGCTTGGGTCATCGCCTTCGACAACCAAGTTGTGCGGCGCTAAAGTGGGGAGGCGACGGAGGTGAGCGGGGAGTTGGGCGGCATAGAGGAGTGGCGCTCTTATCCGTGTGTGGCGGTAGGACTGCATGCGGAGGTGGCGGCGCTCGTGCTCGCTGCCGACGACGCGGGGCAGGAAGGTGGCCGGGTCGTTGGGCGGCATCGTGCGGGTGGAGGAGGAGGACGCGGAGGGCTCGGGCTCCCGTGGAAGAAGCGGGGGAGGGGGCGACTCGGTGTGATGTATTATAAAGTTCTTTTTTGCTTTTTAATGCTGACTGGGATCTTGACTGGTCAAAACAAGCCAAAACATGTCAAAACCCAGCCCAGGGTTGTTATTTGTTCGATTTTGAAAGTTGAGGTTTGTAAACCAGACGCTTTCATGGTTCAGGTTATGTTTTAGACTTTGAATGTAGTTCGAGGTTGTAATATGGACTTCTCTTTGTTTCTTTAGACAAAGAGCACCTCCTATTCATTCATCTTTTTCAAGGTGATCCTTCCCATCTCCTTAGCTAACGCCTCTTAATTAGCCAACAAATTATCTAGCTCAACCAAAGATGGTTGTGTTGGACATCCTCTCACTATGGCTATGAACCCATTGTAGTCTGGTATTAGGCCATGGATAATTGTCCTTCTCATCCTTGCCTCACCTATCTTCTCTTCATGATCAAACTAGGATATCTCACAGCAAATATACTTTACCTTTGTAAATACTGACTGAGGGTGCCCTGTGAGATACATGTGAGCTCATACTTTGCCAAAGTCTCCCAAGCCGCCTTCGGTGTCTCCACATCTCAAATATGCTCCACTAGGTCCTCCTCAATGGTGTTCTTCAATGCAAACATAGTCTTGCTCGCCTTGATGCGCCACTTCCACAAGGCTTCTGCACTCTCTGGAGGAGTAGTATATATCAGTGGTTGTAATGACCTCCCATAGGTCATAGCCTTGCATATATTACTCCATGCAGGTCTGCCAATAGCCATAGTTGTGGTTGTTGAGTCTCTTCAAGACACTTCCTACGCTCATGAGATCTGTCATCTCAATTGATGCCCTACACCCTTCACTTAGTTCCAGACTATGCTCTGGTAGAGTCTCCTTAGCACCTCTTAGAGACTCCAATCAATATAAGCACCACATGCTTAGCGAAGACTGCATCGACTAATGTAAGTGCCTAACACTAACCTATTACTCCTCCTTTCGTCGGTCCCTTGCCGTCTGCTCTGATACCAACTGTTGAAAATCTGAGGGCTCCCCAGCTCCGAGATGAACTGTAGGAACCCGTCTTGTGGTGGCCCTAGTACCCACACTCTTAAGGACCTTCACAAACGTGGGAGATCACACTCTTACAATTTGGTAACTCAACCCTTTATTATTCACAACTTATAATTTGGTACAACTCCATGGCTACCTCTTCACTACTATGACATGTCTATCTCTCTCACTCGGTAGCTCTTACTTCATAGCTTGCTTACTTGCCTACTTACATGGGAGGGGTGGCACCCCTATTTATAGGATTACAATATGGTTGGAACATTGCCAAGTGGTAACCTCCAAAGTCCTACAACACAATTCTAGAGAACTCCATATATATGCCTTATTTATAGATTTATGTACTATTAGCCGTGAACCATGTCCAATGTTTATTGTAGGGTGTTTGTGGCAAATATCTTGTTTCTATATATTTCCTATTACACCAAAATATCTTACTCTAGAACTTTCCATAATTCTAGAGTTATCTCTAAATCTCTCCACCATGGCTATTCATGTAGCTCCTAGAACCTTTTTCCAAATATCCTCCTTTCTCTTAAAATATTCCATATTATTCTAGAAGCTTCTTGCGGCATTATTCATATTTCTAGAACCCTCCAAGTATGCATTGCATTTCTCAACATTTTCCATTCCGTCGCTGACGTTTACATATTACTTAGTCCTTTTAAAGCTACATATGCATTTCTCTGTGCAGGCCATTAAGGGCTGCCTCCGAGGACAAGCAATGTCATGTTTTCGTTGAACTGAAAAACTTAATTCCTTTAACATTGTGTTAATAATCCTATATACCTAAGAGATTCATCCTCACTATCCTATTTATCTTGACATGCAAACTATCCACCATTTAAAAATATTTTTTCATTAACTCTTTATGTGTATGCTCCCACTAATTCTTCATGCACATGCAGTCTACCGCAAATAATCAGTAACGATTTTTCGCATGCACTCTCAAGTAGGCACATCATCCTATGTGTTTTTTGCTATTTGTATATGTCTTGACGTCATCTGATTCACACCAGACATACTTCACGAGTCCTTGTCAAACCATTGGTTAGACTTCATGTGTTGTTAATGCGTTCTCCGGATTCTAAAAGACCAAACGATCGTCTTTTTTCATTACCATTCTCTTGCACCTTTTTTACATGTCTCTTTGCTCCCTAGAGGTCAGAGAATTGCATTAGATGCCTTCGTTCCCTTGAACCTCCATTGTTCCAAGCATCCTTTTAATCTCAATTTGATTCGATTGCGTATAAAGAGGTAGCTCATCAATTTTTTCCTTTTAAAGAACCCAATATTCTCATCCAACCTTTTAATCCCAATTTTATCCAATTGCATACACCCAGTAGCTAATCAGACTTTTTTGTGATGGAACTAAACTTCACCTGATGGGCAGGCATGCATGGTTGCGCACGAGACCAGACAAACAAAAGGAATTATAGCTACCTAGGTATATTGTGGTGAATGAGCAACCTAGGTAAGTGGCCTTCTTTTTTTCAATAGAAAATCAAATTATGAGTAAACTCGTGTTTTATTTTTCTATCCAAGCTATGTTTTTTAAAATGAATGCAAATCTATAGTTGATATCGTTGTTTTAGGTTTAGCCAAGGGTTGAGATATCTCCACTGTCTCTACGCAACGTTAATTTCACCTCATATCGCCTCGTTGATATATTGTCAAGGTGATGAAATTAACAGAACAAAAATCACACTTATTTTTGGTTTTTCGTTAAATTTCCTTTAAATACTTACTCGAAACAATATTTCTTCCAAACAAAATTCTTCACATCTACGCATACTATGTTTCATAAACTTTCTCATGTTGTTAAACATCGAATTATTTATTAAAAGTTTTCGTAGCAACACGCGGGGTACCATTTGGTATATAAAATTTCTGGGAACACATTTCTTGGATGAATCAGTTATTGTGGATATTGTAAGTACTACTTCTTTGTTGAACAGTACAACTACAAAGGAGAAATAAGTCCGTTGATTGTTATTTGCCTTGGAGTGTGTTATTGCAGTTATACCTGGCCATCCCTCAGGCCGGGCCGGGCCAACCAAAGCCCGACGCAAAAAACCCAGGCCCGAGCCTGGCCTGGCCTGGCTGTCGGGCCTAAAAATCGAGCCCGAGCCCGGCCCATCATGCTAAAAGCCTGTCGGGCCTCGGGCCACGGGCCGGGCCTCTTCCTTAAACGGCAAAAATGACGGGCCTAGGCCTGGCCCAGCCCGGCCATTGGACTCAAAACCTAGGCCCGAGCCCGGCCCGTGGACAAGGTCGGGCTTTTTCGGGTTGGGCCGGCCGGGCCGGGCTGCCCATGGCCAGGACTAATTGCAGTGCTACATTCTTTTTTTTATTAATTCCCAGAGTGACAAAGATAATTCAATTTTGCTTGATTTTATATATGGCGAACTTTCCATATAATTCTAAATCATGTAAGTATTTTATTTGCTTACCATCATGTGTTTTCCCTTTTTCTTTTACTACAGAAAGGCAAAAAAATGAGTATTTGAGGAATTTTTAATGCATATTGGCTCCCCATGTTTGTTGTGATGTGTGGTTTGTTCGTTAAATTTTGTTATGATCTGATGAGATACCAATTGCCGTTGTATGTTAGCACATGGTAACATTAGTGCATCCCTTTAACGGCTATCTAAGAGTTTGACATGCTTTACATGGCGACGAGCATCGAGATCCTCAACATGCAGGAGCGGGAGCCCATCCCCTCCGATTTGATCACGTCCGAATGGTAACATCGTGTGCTATTTTTATCTTTATGGACATGTTTGCTAGTTAATCATAGATTGTCATCAGCTCCAGTGTCTTGGGACACGCACTGGCGAGTCACACGTCGCGAATTCGATTCGACGCTAGCGGCCAGCATTTTTCAGGATTTTTTTGGGCCGTCGCGGGGGTTTGCTACCAGCTCGGCAATGCGAATGGGTCGCCCGTTAGTTCGGCGTCTTCTGTGAACCATCGTCATTTTCTGTGGCAGAATGCGATAGATAGGAGGTTTCGGGCCTAACCGCCCCTCGGAGACAGACTACGATCTACTCGCGTACGGGGCTCGACTTCGCCTTGTGCCGTCATCGGCGAGCGTCATGGAGCTGGCCGGGCTTGGAACTTGCAGGTACATTGATTTGGGAGGCTACAATTCTAGAATTTCTTCTTGAGACATCCCCGTCGGTCAACTTCTCTTCGGAAGGGGTCCTTGGTCTTTGCGGGAGATAATGTGTCAGCCGTGGTAGAAGTTGCTTCCTAACTAGGCATGGGCGCCCGCCTAGACGAAGGGCTTTTCTCTTCTTCTTCTTTTTTTTTGAGCAACCAGACGAAGGGCTTTTCTCATCTTGAGGAGCAGTACAAGTTTGTGAGGCATCGTCTTTACTCTTTAGACAGTTAATAACTTGACTTATATAGAATCAACATTCTTTTCCTTTCTGGTGGTGCCCAACAAAATACCCATACGCATCACGGGCACACGACCTGGCGCCGCCGGTGACAGCGATAGGGAGGAGGAGTGCGTGCCGATCTGGCCGAGAGGAGATGCCAAAACGACGGCTCTCAACACACCGGCCAGCCAGAGCCAGGGGCTAGGCGTGAACGTGTCGGCCTCGTGGATGGATTACCTGGTCCACCTGGCGCTAGCGAAACAACTAACAAAACGGTCAACACAGGGGAGGGATCCAATGCACGGCAAGCTGCGAGGCCATATGCCATGCCACAATAATTGTTTCCTCCAGATTTGGAGCCATGTTTAACCTAACATGCAATGCCTCTCTTCACTTTTCAGGGACCTACTACAGGTAAAGGGTATCTCCTACCCCGCCAAGCATTCAGGCAACATGTTTCGGACACTTTGTGTCGTCCAACGCCGTGCATCAAACGTTTGTGAACCAGACTGCACGTCCGAATTCCACCAACTCAGAAAACAAACTTATGCGACGTTTGGGGGAGTCCGGACGCCCGTAATGTTGGACTCTGGCATACAAGGCCCACCCAAAACCCCCTCTCGGACCCTTTTTTCCCACTCTGTTCCTCCCTTCCTGCTTTGTATTCGCCTAAGACTGCCATCGCCTTTACACCACTCCAGCCGCCGCCCAGTTCTTGTCGGACCACCGTTGCTCCACTCAGGTGCTTTGTACTTCGCCGTTGTTGCACCCCTCGACTCGTCTGCCCCCTACCGACACCATCCATGGCGGACACCACGCCCAGAAGTGTTCGACCAAATGCCATTGAGAATATATTTTTTATTTTATCCTTGTTTAAAATGAAGCAAGCACGATGGCAAGGGGACTCGCTGAGGGAGAGTGCATTCTCGTGCGACGCATAGTTGGCCACAAGTGCGGAGTTTGTAGGCGTGAAGCAAAATGGCACGATATTTTGGTAGCATGTGCATTCTTGGTTTCATGAGCACAGGCACTACGCGCACTACAATTTGGATATGATCCATGATTGCAGTGTGAAGTCGTTACTCCATGGGTGGTACACCATTTCAAACGTCTTCATGAAGTGTTACAATCCGATTGCACAAGTGGAAAGAATGTGGCCAACGGACGCATCAGTGATGGAGATCGCTTCTTGTTGCTCTATGTGTTGGTCAATTCTTTGATTCACCCAATGTTGCAACTTGATGATCACGTCATTGTATATCCTGGACGTGCTGCCGCGATATACCAAAGGATGGAGGACAGGGCCTTCACATTAGCACATTGTTAGATGAAGCTCAAGGGGCAGATTATTTGGGGGAACAACATGTGTTGATGAAGATGGTCAAGCTCGAGGAGAGAAAGCTTGAGATGAAGACCGCTTTCAAGGAGTATGGTTGAATTTCAAATCAATGAATTTAAGAACTTATTGAACATCCGGCGCTTTTATAGGATTTAAATGTATGGTTGAATTGATATTGATCGATGATTCAAAGTGAGCCCGCACGGCAAGTGGGCCCATGCGGCAGACATTTGGTTTAGTTTTATTCTATTATTTTTTCAGGGGAAAAGGGTGAAATTTTGGTGCATTGAGTTGGATGGTCGCCCCACTATCTGATGTCCACAAAGTCCGTCCTGTTTTGATGCACGGTATTGGAGATGCCCTAAATTACCCCAACCCAACGCTGGCCAAAACCGATCGTTGACCCATCTGCTTGGACAATGGACATTTCTTCCATACTGCTCCCTCTGTAGTGATCTAAACGCTCTTATTACAGAGGGAGTACATAGCATGTACTTGATCTACTGATCATGTCGAGATATGGAGGCTTAAGACTTGCATATTACACTATCAAATTTCAAGAGTACAAATGGCATCTATACTTTTTCTTTCCTTGGGTTGTCTGGTCTGGTAAACATGAAAGTAAAAAATTTACAGTCGCTCTTCCAATAGTCGGAAGATAATGTTTTTTGGTTTCTAAAGGATGGAATTCGGCAACAATGATGTACGCACGGGACAAATGAAAAGAATAAAAACAAGTTGGTAATCAACAAATGGGGGAAAAGGGTGGCGAAATGCGACTTGGAAGGGCGGTTCGGATGGAAAAAAGATCAGAGGAAGTTGCTCTTCTCTCTGGTCTTCTTTCATGCTTCGCTGCCCTCATCATCAAAGATTACCTTCACTGGCTCTGCTCTGGACCTCCCTCCGGTTTAGCCCACTGCCCACGGTTTGCTCGAGGGGAGCTCAAGGCGCGAAGAAACGTCGAAGTCATCGGCTTCTTGGCCTAAGTCCCGTAATGCCTCACTGAATACTCCAGCAGCTGTTGGCTGGGGCAGATCATCTCCTTCACTCTTATGGCGTTCTTGTAGATTTTGAATGTTGGAACTGTCCTCACATTCTCTGCGCGCGCAACGGCAGGGCTCTCATTTACATCCACCTAAGTAAAATAAGAGAATAGTATATGTCAAGAATAGGCCAGAGATAGCAAGCAAGGTGACAAGGATCAACCATTTGACTCAATCAGTTACCTTGAGGAAATTAACAGATGGGTATTTGGTACACAGTGCATTGACAAATGGGGAAATTTTGCAGCACTGCTGATTCGAATGAGTCATGAAATGGACAACCGAAACACCTGCAAAACCATCAAATGACAGTGCATCAGATTAAATAAAAACTAACAACTTTCACCGCTGCTACAAGATAGAGAGAGCAAGGTAAAAGTGCAGACTTCCAAAAGAATAGCCATGGTACAGTGCCAGCAAAACAAAGGCCACGTGAAGGTTTGCTTGCAACGCACTAAACAGTAATAAGTACTACCAACTCGTGGTACAACCTCATACCTATCAACAAAAGTCAAGATTGCAGTACTAGTGTACTGTAAAATGCTGCTCGTCTGCAAGTCAACATCATAAACTGCAGGCGCAAGATACAAGCAGAAGCAGCAAAACACTCCCAAGATGCAAGGTTAATCAAAATGATCAAACGGGATTGCTCATTCTTGAGAAGCAGCAACTTCTATAGAAGAGAGTAAATAATGTGTTTGTCGTATGTGGCAAGGTTGTTAATAAAAGCCTTCCATTTCACCCAAAGGAAAAAAAATCAGCGGCAAGGTTAACCTGGCAAAATAGGATTCCAGTTCATTGTTTGGTTACTCTGCACCTAAGCCAACTGCCACTCCTTTTGTAATAGGTCCATGAAATACCCTCAAAGCGAGCAAAAAAGACAAGAAACATGATTTATCAAGGGGCACCATTTTCGCATTTCACTAATATTTGCCATAACCCACTAACTGTTTTCAAGAACGGCCGAATCAATGTGTCGATTATCAAATGCAAGGCTTACATGACAATCTTACTGTTTTATGCTTTATTTTAAGGAATGTGTTTAATGTCTCATTATTTCAGGAACTCTACATTAAGTACTCCCTTGCAAAAAACAGTCTTATATTATGGGACGGAGTGAGTACATAATAGTTTGTCATTATTTTCAGTAACTGTATGTGTTATAAGGTTATAACAAATTAGCAAATGGTGCTGACCAAAAAAGACATGAAGTGGCATTTTCAAACGAAGGACATCAGCGAATAAGACAAACCTGGCAAGGAAGTAGCCATCTGGAATTGTTCCATTCCTGTAACTGCTTCAACCTCTCCTCCAAACTTCAAGTTAGATACCTCCTCACCCTGAGACGACTTGAGGGCAACCTGAGCATGGAAATAGGCCTCAGCAACCTCAGTGTCACCTGGGAGTTCCCTTCTGAGAACCTCATAATCCTTCAATGATTCAGCCCATCGCTCCATCTAAACACCAAATGCGCAACGATTTCTGAGTTTTTCAATTCTAAATCAGAAAAGGCAAGAAAGATAAACAATATGCTACCTTGACATAGGAAGCTGCACGCCTCAGCAGAGCCTTGGTATAGTTGGGTTGAATCATGAGGGCTTCATTACAATCCTCAATAGACTTCTCCCACTGCCCTAGCTTGAACCTGCAAGCTGCCCTGTTGCAGTGAAGGACTGGATTTACAGGGTGATGTTTGAGCCCTTCGCCATAAGCTATGCAAGCTTCTGAAAGTTTTCCAGATTTAAATAGCTCGTTCCCTAGAGATCGTGCTCTTGCTACAGCTTTCACATTGGTATGCATTGTTATCACTTCCACATTTCTTGGGTCTATTATTCGGGCCTTGTCAGCTGAAGAGACAGCATGATCGAACCTGCAAAACAAATCATGTAAGGGCAGAGCTATAACAGGCAACCGATGAGTTTACCTGCCAAGACAAAACGCTTTGAACAAAGTTGTTTTTCAAGCTACACTCACATGCTCTTATTTGTGCGAGTATAATGAGTAATCACTGAATTACCTTCCCAATGCGATGTCAACTTGGGCATGTGCGTAATAGAGATATGCATTGGCAAAGAAGCCACAGAATTTAGTGTCTGAGATGCAGGAAGATGAATAATCCAATTTGGAAGCACTGGAGATGGCCATATCAGCCTCATCGAGCTGATTGAGCCGGAGAAGAGCCTCTGCTCGTGCGGCAAAGAGCTGCAAGAGGTGAATCACATAAGTATATACTCTCTGCTAAAGAAATCGCTAGTCAATATCAGATTGGATAACAGGCAGAGTCATACCAGAGCAGATGAGTCAGCTCCAGCCGCAATGGCGGCATCACATTCCCTAAGCACATTCTTCCAGTCCCCGACCTTCCGCGAATCGAGGCATCTGCCCAGGTGCTTTTCCACTGTTTGTAATTTGTGCAGCTCTAGGAGGTCAGGCTGTGGGGTTGCCAGGGAAAGGTGCCTCTGGGCATCCTCAAGGTGTCCCAACCTGCAATTCAGTAAGATCCTTCAGATGAATAACTTGCACAGCTGAAGAATTCAAGGTTCACTTAATCTGGTACCAGTGATGAATCTAGGTAGTAACTAGTGTTGACCGATTTACTAACTATAGCAAAAAGGGGCACATCCGTGTACCCATCGTTGCCATTTACGTTTTCTTCCAAATTCAGCTATTTCTGATTCTCGCGGAACTGGAGGAGCAGATATTTTCATGCCAAGGAGGGAAATCCAGGGGCACATAAAGCAGTGTCCATTTCAGATCAATCAGTCTCCATATATATGGATGCCAACTCGTCAAAGCATTTCCGAAATAAAGTTAGAGAAAACGTGTGCCCACTGTACAAATCGCCTTCCGTTACCAGCCAATAATGAAATAAACACTTCATGCATGCACATGTGTGTTTTGTAAGCCCTACTAAAAATAGCAAATTCGCTTTCGTGTTACTGCTACATTGTGGTCTGTGTGGGGGGGCAAACCATATTTATTCAGATCGCCGGAGCAAATAATCTTACGTGACGTATAAAAAAAATTGAGTTGTTTTCGCCGACCGACAGTGAGAGCGCCAAGAAGGATAATGATTTCGCGGTAGCCCCGCAGATCTAAGAGCAAGCAATTCTTTCACCTTATGTGGAGCGAGGCGAGCCGTTGGTGCGCGCGTCCGTACAACGGATCGATCCGCACGGCCTCCTCGCACTCCTTGATGGCGTCGCCGAAGCGGCGGAGCCCCGTGAGCGCGGCGGCCCGGTTGCCCCGGCATGCAGCATTGTCCGGGCAGAGGGCGAGCGCGCGGTCGTAGAGCCTGAGCGCCTCCTCGAAGTAGCCCTTCTTGTACTGCTCGTTCCCGGCCCTCTTGAGCTCCTCCGGGTCGGCGCTGGACATGGCCCGCCTGACGTTGGCGTCCTCCTCGGGGGCGACGCCGCCGCTGCGCGAGCGCATGATGCTCCCGTGGCCGTAGTTGCCGGTGCCGGAGCCGAGCACGTCGTGGCGGATGGCGCGGGGAGGGGCCGGGGGCGGCGGGGTGGAGGCCGCGGAGAAGGAAGGCAGCGGCTTGGCGAGGCGGCCGGTGGGGCAGATGTTCCCCGCGGGGAGCGCGTTGGTGAGCGGCGAGGTGGCGGAGCTGGAGGTGGAGCCGGAGGTGAAGATGAGGGGGCCGGAGCCGGTGCGGCGGTGGCCCGGGCGCGCGCCCCGCGGGGGCCCGTCGGAGGGGAGCGGGATCTCCCCGGAGTGGCTCCGGCGCGAGGCGAAGGCGGGCGCCCGGGAGACGGAGCCGGAGGAGCCCGAGGAGGAGCTCGGGGTGTGGTGGTGGTGGTGGTGCTTGGAGGAGGAGTGAGGGAGCGGGGAGACGGGCGAGAGGCGGCCCGGCGGGAGCGTGTCGGGCTTGTCGTTGGAGGAGAGGAGCACGGCGGCGGCGAAGGCGTCGGAGAGCGTGTCCGGCATTGGCGCCGGCGGGCGGCTGGCCATTCCGCGGAGCACCTGCCTGCCTGCCTGCCTGCCTGCCCGCGCGCGCGCTCAGATCTCGGCCGCTAATGCAGCATGGGGCGGCGGCCTGGCCGGGGGAGGTGGAGGCGGAGATGGGGATGGGGATCTCGTGAAATGGGGAGGGGAGGGGAGGGCGCAAGCAAGGAATGATGAAGGCGAGCGGGCGAGCGGGCGGGCGGGCGGGGGTGGGAGTGGAGCGCTGCGGGAGGGGAGGGGAGGGGAGGGTAGATTTGGGGCGAGGAGGGGGGGCAGTAAACAGCGCCGCAGCGGCGCCGCGCGGTGGAGTGAAAATGAAAAGAGAAGGAGGCCTAGCGCGCCCAGGGAAGAGAAAGATTTCTTCCTGCCGCCAGGAGGAGGTCAAACGCACTTCCTATGCAGCTGCGGTTGATTTTTGATTCCCAATTTTGCATTCGTGGCACTGTCAATAAGAATTACAGTGACTTTTCAATCGAACATACAAAATGTCAAACGACTCGGCATTCCGTGAAAAAGGTGAATTGTAAAGGTCGGTTTCAAATATGTTTGACCATTCTGGCTCGACGAGCATCGTCACTCGTATCTTTGGGACATGTGAATGCAAAATCAGTGTAGATATGTTTGACCATTTCGACTCGACGAGCATCGTCATTCGTATCTTTGGGCCGGTTGCTTCCTCGCGCACGCCGGCTACGTACGCACCGCACCGCTGACCTTTCCGATCGGCGGAGGGATATCGAATAGCTAGGTGGTCAATGATAGAAGAAAGATATATCTAAAGTGCTACTGATGGTTGTTGTTCGCCTCGTTTCTGCGATCGCCGCTCGTATCTGTGGGCCGTCATCTTGACCGCGTAAGCATACCAGGCGACTTTTCAAGTGAGTTGACAAAAGTCGTATCGTTCAAATGAGAGAGAAGCATGCAGGCGTTGGTCGCCTGGGATAGATGAGCACCAGGTGTGTCTAGGGAAGGTTCCTTGTAGAACACGATGAGCGCCAGATGCATCCAGGGAAGGTTCCTTGTAGGACACTATTCCGAGAAGGTGCTTTACAAAGCACACTGAGAAAACTGCCCAACTTTTCAAGTAACACGACAAGTGTAGAATAGCATGAAACTCACAATGAGCTAGCGTATGCGTTGCTTCGGTGATATCAATGAGTAACGCTTGTGTCTAGGCTTACATGTGTACACTGGCTGTCTTTTCAAGAAATTTGACAAAAGTTGAATACCTAAAGGCTTCAAGGAATGTTGATATGAATGATATTTGGGCTTAATAGTATTGCTTGCTTTGGGAGGTGTGCAACACTCGTATACGATGACTCGATGAGGGTGCTTTTTTGCTAATTTGCTTGAGCATACAAACCGTCTTGTCAACAAATACGAGGGTCCCATGAAAAACCAATATGAAAGAACAAAATCTAGCTTGATCAACACAGAGCAACAAAGACCAATGGTTTGAACAAGCTTTAGTATAAACCTAACATGATGAATTTATGTGTGTTTTGTAGGATTTTTGTGTTTTGGAGGGGGTGAAAAGACATATTGGAAATTCTACTCCATTTTGTAGTTGCCAAGTATTTAGCTTTTATATCAAGGTTCCTCAGCGAGCATAAACATGCAAGTTTACAACAAAAGCACGAATATGGATAGTGAAACTTGTAAAAGTAGGAGTATGAAAAGATATTGTAAACACATTTGATGATGGTGATGTTTTCCCGGGATGAAAAGATATTGCAAACACATTTGACGTGACGATGTTTTCTTATGGTTTGAATACTTTAACACTTCATATTTCGAAGACCACAAATATCTCAACCAAATGATTACAAAGATCGACCACTAAGGCTAATCACAATAAACCTCGAATGCTCCAAGAACCTTGGCCTCCTATTCCACCATGGCAACCGCTAAGGAAACTCACTAGGGTTGATATTGCACAAAGAAAGAGATCCTCGTGCCTTGCACATACTCTTGATCCCTTCACACCTTCAAGGCTCTCAAGTGACTTCTAACCATATAGGAGGCGTATACCCACCAATAGTTACAAGCAAATCAAATTTTCTTAGATGAAATCCTCGAAAGACCTCAACCAACTATCTCAAGAACCCATATGATCTCTCTCTCACACACACAGATACACAAAGGTAGGGGAAAGTAAAGAGAGATGGAGCACTAAGCAAGGGTTCAAGAAAAGGAAGGATATTGGCCTTCAAACCCTTAAGTTTCTGCTCTCAAAGATATGACCAAGTGGTTCCTAAACATGCACCCATCAAATGATGTATGGGATCTATTTTTGGAAAGAGCATAAATCTGGCAGTTACTAAAAATGTAGCTAGCTTGCTAGCCCCGAAAGAAGATTCTTGGTTTTACCATACATGTTCAAAATTTGAACAGTAGGAAGCGAAACAAATGTTCCAAGAAGTGTGCAGCACCGGAAGGTACCAGATTGTTGAGTAAGCCTCTTAGAAATACAAAATCCCAAAGACACTTGAAACAAAAAAGCTCAAAGGTACCAGATACAAAGGTAGCTTGTTTATGCGATATAAAGAACATGTTTGGAAATACTAGAGGAATGACTATTGTATGTAATAGTCGACAAAAGCACGTCCCACAAAGGATCGGTGTAGATATGGCTAAGTCTCAACTGTTGGGGATCGTTGCAGAAATTAAAAAAAATTCTACGCATCACCAAGATCAATCTATGGAGTAGCTAGCAACGAGAGAGAGGGGGGTGCATCTTCATACCCTTGAAGATCGCGAGTCGGAAGCATTGCAAGAACGCGGTTGGAGGAGTCGTACACGTAGCGATTCAGATCGCGGCCGAATCCGATCTTAACACCGAACAACGGTGCCTCCGCGTTCAACACACGTGCAGCCCAGTGACGTCTTTCGCGCCTTGATCCAACAAGGAGGAGGGAGAGGTTGAGGAAGAGGGCTCCAATAGCAGCACGACGGCGTGGTGGCGATGGAGTGGCAGTACTCCGGCAGGGCTTTGCCAAGCTCTTGCGGAGGAGGATAGGTGTTGGGGAGGGGAGGGGTTGCGCCTTGGATGTGGTGCTGCAGCCCTCCCCTCGCCCCTCTATTTATAGGGAGAAGGGGGAAGGGGGGCGGCCCCTCTAGATGGGATCTAGGGGGGGCAGCGGCCAAGGGGGAGGGGGCTTGCCCCCCAAACCAAGGGGGCGCCCCCTTTAGGGTTCCCCCCAACCCTAGGCGCATGGGCCCTGGGGGCTTGGCGCCCATCCCACTTGGGGCTAGTTCCCTTCCACCTATAGCCCATAAGGCCCTCCGGGGCAGGTGGACCCTCCCGGTGGACCCCCGAAACTCCTCCGGTGGTCCCGGTACAATACCGGTATACCCCCGGACATTTCCGGTGACCGTATGATGACTTCCCATATATAAATCTTCACCTCCGGACCATTCCGGAACTCCTCGTGACGTCCAGGATCTCATCCGGGACTCCGAACAACATTAGGTAATCACATACAAATCTTCCTTATAACCCTAGCGTCATCGAACCTTAAGTGTGTAGACCCTACGGGTTCGGGAGACATGTAGACATGACCGAGACGACTCTCCGGTCAATAACCAACAGCGGGATCTGGATACCCATGTTGGCTCCCACATGCTCCTCGATGATCTCATCGGATGAACCACGATGTCGAGGATTCAAGCAACCCCGTATACAATTCCCTTTGTCAATCGGTACGTTACTTGCCCGAGATTCGGTCGTCGGTATCCCAATACCTCGTTCAATATCGTTACCAGCAAGTCACTTTACTCGTTCTGTAATGCATGATCCCGTGACCAACTACTTAGTCACAATGAGCTCATTCTGATGATGCATTACCGAGTGGGCCCAGAGATACCTCTCCGTCATACGGAGTGACAAATCCCAGTCTCCATTCGTGCCAACCCAATAGACACTTTCGGAGATACATGTAGTGCACCTTTATAGCCACCCAGTTACGTTGTGACGTTTGGTACACCCAAAGCACTCCTACGGTATCCGGGAGTTGCACGATCTCATGGTCTAAGGAAATGGTACTTGACATTAGAAAAGCTCTAGCAGACGAACTACACGATCTTGTGCTATGCTTAGGATTGGGTCTTGTCCATCACATCATTCTCCTAATGATGTGATCCCGTTATCAACGACATCCAATGTCCATAGTCAGGAAACCATGACCATTTGTTGATCAACGAGCTAGTCAACTAGAGGCTCACTAGGGACATGTTGTGGTCTATGTATTCATACATGTATTACGATTTCCGGATAACACATTATAGCATGAATAATAGACAATCATCATGAACAAGGAAATATAATAATAACCATTTTATTATTGCCTCTGAGGCATATTTCCAACAGTCTCCCACTTACACTAGAGTCAATAATCTAGTTACATTGTGATGAATCGAACACCCATAGAGTTGTGGTGTTGATCATGTTTTGCTCGAGGAAGAGGTTTAGCCAACGGATCTGCGACATTCAGGTCCGTATGCACTTTACAAATATCTTTGTCTCCATTTTGAACATTTTCATGAATGGAGTTCAAGCGACGCTTGATATGCCTGGTCTTCATGTGAAACCTGAGCTCCTTGACAAGGGCAATAGCTCCAGTGTTGTCACAGAAGAGAGTCATCGGGCCCGACGCATTAGGAATAACTCCTAGGTCGGTAATGAACTCCTTCATCTAGATTGCTTCTTGTGATGCCTTCGAGGCTGCCATGTACTCCGCTTCACATGTAGATCCCGCCACAACGCTTTGCTTGCAACTACACCAGCTGACTGCCCCACCATTCAAAATATACACATATCTGGTTTGTGACTTGGAGTCATCCAGATCTGTGTCAAAGCTAGCATTGACGTAACCCTTTACAACGAGCTCTTCGTCACCTCCATACACGAGAAATATATCATTAGTCCTTTTCAGGCACTTCAGGATATTCTTGACCGCTGTCCAGTGTTCCAAGCCGGGATTACTTTGGTACCTTCCTACCAAACTTACGGCAAGGTTTACATCAGGTCTGGTACACAGCATGGCATACATAATAGACCCTATGGCCGAGGCATAGGGGACTACACTCATCTTTTCTCTATCTTCTGTCGTGGTCGGGCATTGAGCCGTGCTCAATCTCATACCTTGCAATACAGGCAAGAACCCCTTCTTGGACTGATCTATATTGAACTTCTTCAATATCTTGTCAAGGTACGTACTTTGTGAAAGACCAATGAGGCGTCTCGATCTATCTCTATAGATCTTGATGCCTAATATATAAGCAGCTTCTCCAAGATCCTTCATTGAAAAACACTTGTTCAAGTAGGCCTTTATGCTTTCCAAGAATTCTATATCATTTCCCATCAATAGTATGTCATACACATATAATATGAGAAATGCTACAGAGCTCCCACTCACTTTCTTGTAAACACAGACTTCTCCATAAGTCTGCGTAAACCCAAACGCTTTGATCATCTCATCAAATCGAATGTTCCAACTCCGAGATGCTTGCACCAGCCCATAGATTGAGCGTTGGAGCTTGCATACCATCATATACAATTCTTCTTTAAGGAAACCATTAAGGAATGTCGTTTTGATGTCCATTTGCCATATCTCATAATCATAGAATGCGGCAATTGCTAACATGATTCGGACGGACTTCAGCTTCGCTACGGGTGAGAAAGTATCATTGTAGTCAACCCCTTGAACTTGTCGATAACCTTTAGCGACAAGCCGAGCCTTATAGATGGTCACATTACCATCCGCGTCTGTCTTCTTCTTAAAGATCCATTTATTTTCTATGGCTCGCCGATCATCGGGCAAGTCAGTCAAAGTCCATACTTCGTTTTCATACATGGATCCTATCTCGGATTTCATGGCTTCCAGCCATTTGTCGGAATCTGGGCCCGCCATTGCTTCTTCATAGTTCGAAGGTTCACCTTTGTCTAACAACATGATTTTCAGGACAGGGTTGCCGTACCACTCTGGTGCCGAACGTGTCCTTGTGGACCTACAAAGTTCAGTAGCAACTTGATCTAAAGTTTTCTGATCATCATCATCAACTTCCTCTCTAGTCGGTGCACGCACCTCAGAAACATTTTCTTGAGTTGCGCCACTCTCCGGTTCAAGAGGCAATACTTCATCAAGTTCTACTTTCCTCCCACTTACTTCTTTTGAGAGAAACTCTTTCTCTAGAAAGGATCCGTTCTTGGCAACAAAGATCTTGCCTTCGGATAAGAGGTAGAAGGTATACCCAATGGTTTCCTTAGGGTATCCTATGAAGACGCATTTTTCCGACTTGGGTTTGAGCTTTTCAGGTTGAAGTTTCTTGACATAAACATCGCATCCCCAAACTTTTAGAAACGACAACTTAGGTTTCTTCCCAAACCATAATTCATATAGTGTCGTCTCAACGGATTTCGACGGAGCCCTATTTAAAGTGAATGCGGCAGTCTCTAAAGCATAGCCTCAAAATGAGAGCGGTAGATCGGTAAGAGACATCATAGATCGTACCATATCCAATAGAGTGTGATTACGACGTTCGGACACACCATTGCGCTAAGGTGTTCCAGGCGACGTGAGTTGTGAAATGATTCTACATTTCCTTAA
Organism: Triticum aestivum; assembly: GCF_018294505.1. NCBI lineage: Eukaryota > Viridiplantae > Streptophyta > Magnoliopsida > Poales > Poaceae > Triticum > Triticum aestivum. The sequence goes on along the minus strand of NC_057800.1, from coordinate 134,680,345 downwards.
GTGTGTGCCAAATTCGTGACTCAAATATTCCCCTCCACGATCTGATTGTAAGAACTTTATTTTCCTGTCACGTTGATTTTCAACCTCACTCTGAAATTCCTTGAACCTTTCAAAGGTTTCAGACTTGTGTTTCATTAAGTAGACATACCCATATCTACTTAAGTCATCAGTGAGGGTGAGGACATAACGATAGCCACCGCGAGCCTCAACGCTCATTGGACCGCACACATCAGTATGTATGATTTCCAATGAGTTGGTTGCTTGCTCCATTGTTCCGGAGAATGGAGTCTTGGTCATTTAACCCATGAGGCATGGTTCGCACGTGTCAAATGATTCGTATCAAGAGACTCCAAAAGTCCATCTGCATGGAGCTTCTTCATGCGTTTGACACCAATGTAACCAAGGCGGCAGTGCCACAAGTATGTGGGACTATCATTATCAACCTTACATCTTTTGGTATTCACACTATGAATATGTGTAACATTACATTCGAGATTCATTAAGAATAAACCATTGACCAGCGGGGCATGACCATAAAACATATCTCTCATATAAATAGAATAACCATTATTCTCGGATTTAAATGAGTAGCCATCTCGTATTAAACGAGATCCTGATACAATGTTCATGCTCAAAGCTGGCACTAAATAACAATTATTGAGTTTTAAAACTAATCACGTAGGTAAATGTAGAGGTAGCGTGCCAACGTCGATCACATCGACCTTGGAACCATTTCCGACGCGCATCGTCACCTTGTCCTTCGCCAGTCTCCGCTTATTCCGCAACTCCTGTTTTGAGTTACAAATATGAGCAACCACACCGGTATCAAATACCCAGGAGCTACTACGAGTACTGGTAAGGTACACATCAATAACATGTATATCACATATACCTTTGGTGTTGCCGGCCTTCTTGTCCGTTAAGTACTTGGGGCAGTTCCGCTTCCAGTGACCACTTCCCTTGCAATAAAAACACTCAGTCTCAGGCTTGGGTCCATTCTTTGGCTTCTTCCCGGCAGCTTGCTTGCTGGGCGCGGCAACTCCCTTGCCGTCTTTCTTGAAATCCTTTTTACCCTTGCCTTTCTTGAACTTAGTGGTTTTATTCACCATCAACACTTGATGTTCCTTTTTGATTTCCACCTCCGCTGATTTCAGCATCGAATATACCTCAGGAATGGTTTTCTCCATCCCCTGCATATTGAAGTTCATCACAAAGCTCTTGTAGCTCGGTGGAAGCGACTGAAGGATTCTGTCAACGATCGCGTCATCCGGGAGATTAACTCCCAGCTGAGACAAGCGGTTGTGTAACCCAGACATTTTGAGTATGTGCTCATTGACGGAACTATTCTCCTCTATCTTACAACTGTAGAACTTGTCGGAGACTTCATATCTCTCGACCCGGGCATGAGCTTGGAAAACCATTTTCAGCTCTTGGAACATCTCATATGCTCCGTGCTGCTCGAAATGCTTTTCGAAGCCCGGTTCTAAGCTGTAAAGCATGCCGCACTAAACCTGGGAGTAATCATCAACACGGGACTGCCAAACGTTCATAATGTCTTGGTTTGCTGGGACTGGTGCTTCACCTAGCGGTGCTTCAAGGACATATGCTTTCTTGGCAGCTATGAGGATGATCCTCAAGTTCCCGTATAGTTGCTACCATCGTCTTTCAGCTTGGTTTTCTCTAGGAACGCGTTGAAGTTGAGGACAACATTAGCATGGGCCATTTGATCTACAAGACATATTGTAAAGATTTTATACTAAGTTCATGATAATTAAGTTCATCTAATCAAATTATTTAATGAACTCCCACTCAGACAGACATCCCTCTAGTCATCTAAGTGATACATGATCCGAGTCAACTAGGCCGTGTCCGATCATCACGTGAGACGGACAAGTCATCATCGGTGAACATCTTCATGTTGATCGTATCTTCTATACGACTCATGTTCGATCTTTCGGTCTTCCGTGTTTCGAGGCCATGTCTGTACATGCTAGGCTCGTCAAGTCAACCTAAGTGTATTACGTGTGTAAATCTGGCTTACACCCGTTGTACTCGAACGTTAGAATCTATCACACCCGATCATCACGTGGTGCTTCGAAACAACGAACCTTCGCAACGGTGCACAGTTAGGGGGAACACTTCCTTGAAATTATTGCGAGGGATCATCTTATTTAAGCTACTGTCATTCTAAGCAAATAAGATGTAAAACAGGATAAATATCACATGCAATCAAATAGTGACATGATATGGCCAATATCATTTTTGCTCCTTTTGATCTCCATCTTCGGGGCGCCATGATCATCATCATCATCATCATCATCATCATCACCGGCATGACACCATGATCTCCATCATCATGATCTCCATCATCGTGTCTTCATGAAGTTGTCTCGTCAACTATTACTTCTACTACTATGGCTAATGGTTTAGCAATAAAGTAAAGTAATTATATGACGTTTATGTTGACACACATGTCATAAATAAATTAAGACAACTCCTATGGCTCCTGCCGGTTGTCATACTCATCGACATACAAGTCGTGATTCCTATTACAAGAACATGATCAATCTCATACATCACATATATCATTCATCACATCCTTTTGGTCATATCACATCACATGACATATGCTGCAAAACAAGTTAGACGTCCTCTAATTGTTGTTGCAAAATTTTTACGTGGCTACTATAGGTTTCTTAGCAAGAACGTTTCTTACCTACGCCAAAACCACAACGTGATATGCCAATTTCTATTTACCCTTCATAAGGACCCTTTTCATCGAATCCGATCTGACTAAAGTGGGAGAGACAAACACCCGCTAGCCACCTTATATAACTAGTGCATGTCAGTCGGTGGAACCTGTCTCACGTAAGTGTACGTGTAAGGTCGGTCCGGGACGCTTCATCCCACGATGCCGCCGAATCAAGATAATACTAGTAACGGCAAGTAAATTGACAAAATAGACGCCCACAACAACTTGTGTTCTACTCGTGCATAGAAACTACACATAGACCTACCTCTGATACCACTGTTGGGGGTCGTTGCAGAAATTAAAAAAATTCTACGCATCACCAAGATCAATCTATGGAGTAACTAGCGACGAGAGAGAGGGGAGTGCATCTTCATACCCTTGAAGATCGCGAGTCGGAAGCGTTGCAAGAATGCAGTTGGAGGAGTCGTACATGTAGCGATTCAGATCGCGACCGAATCCGATCTTAGCACCGAACAACGGTGCCTCCGCGTTCAACACACGTGCAGCCCGGTGACGTCTTCCGCGCCTTGATCCAGCAAGGAGGAGGGAGAGGTTGAGGAAGAGGGCTCCAATAGCAGCACGACGGCGTGGTGGTGATGGAGTGGCAGTACTCCGGCACGGCTTCGCCAAGCTCTTGCGGAGGAGGATAGGTGTTGGGGAGGGGAGGGGCTGCGCCTTGGATGTGGTGCTGCGCCCTCCCCTCGCCCCTCTATTTATAGGGAGAAGGGGGAAGGGGCCGACCCATCTAGATCCCATCTAGAGGGGGGGGGGGGGCGGCCAAGGGGGAGGGGGCTTGCCCCCCAAACCAAGGGGGGGGCCTTTAGGGTTCCCCCAACCCTAGAAGCATGGGCCCTGGGGGGGTTGGCACCCCAGCCCACTTGGGGCTGGTTCCCTTCCACCTACAGCCCATAAGGCCCTCCGGGGCAGGTGGACCCTCCCGGTGGACCCCCAGAACCCCTCCGGTGGTCCCGGTACAATACCGGTATACCCCCGGATATTTCCGGTGACCGTATGATGACTTCCCATATATAAATCTTCACCTCCGGACCATTCCGAAACTCCTCGTGACGTACAGGATCTCATCTGTGACTCTGAAAAACATTCGGTAATCACATACAAATCTTCCTTATAACCCTAGCGTCATCGAACCTTAAGTGTGTAGACCCTACGGGTTCGGGAACCATGCAGACATGATCGAGATAACTCTCTGGCCAATAACCAACAGCGGGATCTGGATACCCATATTAGCTCCCACATGTTCCACGATGATCTCATCGGATGAACCACGGTGTCGAGGATTCAAGCAATCCCGTATACAATTCCCTTTGTCAATCGGTACGTTACTTGCCCGAGATTCGATCGTCGGTATCCCAATACCTCGTTCAATAGCGTTACCAGCAAGTCACTTTACTCGTTCCGTAATGCATGATCCCGTGACCAACTACTTAGTCACAATGAGCTCATTATGATGATGCATTACCGAGTGGGCCCAGAGATACCTCTCCGTCATACGGAGTGACAAATCCCAGTCTCGATTCGTGCCAACCCAACAGACACTTTCAGAGATACCTGTAATGCACCTTTATAGCCACCCAGTTATGTTGTGACGTTTGGTACACCCAAAGCACTCCCACGGTATCCGGGAGTTGCACAATCTCATGGTCTAAGGAAATGATACTTGACATTAGAAAAGCTCCAGCAGACGAACTAGACGATCTTGTGCTATGCTTAGGATTGGGTCTTGTCCATCACATCATTCTTCTAATGATGTGATCCCGTTATCAATGACATCCAATGTCCATAGTCATGAAATCATGACCATCTATTGATCAATGAGCTAGTCAACTAGAGGCTCACTGGGGACATGTTGTGGTCTATGTATTCACACATGTATTACAATTTCCGGATAACACAATTATAGCATGAACAATAGACAATTATCATCAACAAGGAAATATAATAATAACTATTTTATTATTGCCTCTAGGGCATATTTCCAACATCAACTTGTAGGGCCAGATTTTGCTCGGAAGTACCACCCGAGACATCAACCTGAATCAAACTAAGAAGTGTTTGGAAGTGTCAAAAACGGTTCGGCTCGGAGGTATCAGATGTAACATAAACAGTTTCAGTGAAAACATAGCTCGTTGATACTGGAGAAAACATCTGGATGGTTCCAACACAAATTGAAGAATCTGGTTATCTCACCAGAAACACTCAATTGCCACAAATTTAGTAGTACCATGCAAAACACTCAAAAGTACGAAGAAGGGAAAACCCTAGAGAAATGAAGTGGAATTATTGGGAATTGGTTGAGGATCTTGACATGGAGTTCAACCCTAGTTAGTTTTGCCTACCCACCTCTGGATAGTACGGTTGTGATTAAACATAGTGTGAATATTGTATCCACTAAAATACTATAAATCACACTTTATGAGCTTAAGAGGCCAACCATTCGTTAGCACAAAAAGTGCAGGTCACCAATAATTTTTCCACTTGTCAATGAGGACTAGATTTGGAGAGAGGAGGGGGCACTAAATAGTGTCGTAGCGACATGGCGTCGTGGAGTGAAAATGGAAAGAGAAGGAGGCACCCCCCACCCAGCGAGTGAGAATGCTTTTCACGCGTGGTCTCCCTCATTGCTTTGTTGTTACTTCCAGGAAAGAGGAAAATTTCGGCAAACTACAACGCATGCCGTGGGGGCCGCCAGGAGGATGTCCAACATTGTTCTTATGCAGTAGCAGTTGATTTCTAGTTGCATTCTTGACACTGGTTAGCCAAACAACACTACTACTAAACGAGATCCTCAAGGACAAAAAAAAAATGGTTTTACAAGTGTTGTTCACCATGATTGCCGAGGAGGGTGTTGCACGTTACACGGTTACCGCGTAGCATAACAGTGGCTTTTCAATCAAATAGACAACAATGTCAAATAGCTTGGCACTCCACGAAGAAAGAGAATGCACAGACTATATGTGGTTTACATGTGTTAACCATGTCGAAATGAGCGTCGCCACTCGTATCTCTAGGACACTCGTTTCTTCACATAGTCGGCTCCGTAAGCACAACATTGTTGACTTTTCCAGACAGATGAAGAGATGTGGAATAGCTGGGCGAACCATGATTAAAAAACTCAATAAACATTATCCCTCTTAATTTCCTTGTTACTACTCACCAAAACCCAATAAAAATTGAAGGTACATTTTCAGTGTATTAAGAATAGACTCCAGTGAACGTGCATGAAGTGGTTAGCCGCATGGAGCCATATTTCCCTTAAACCTGATGCATCCTCCCGAAAATTACAACAGGCGTTGTATATGCACTTCACGCCAACTATTCGTTCCACTTTAATAAACATGACTAGTTTTCATCCATGGTATTCTTCCATCTTATTACCGGTTCAAAAAACTTAGGATATGTCAATCCAACGTATTTCTTTCAACTTTCCCGATGTTTTCAAGGTTCATTGAGTCGCATGGGATATGACGTGCAAAAACACGAGGACAGGAGGCATGGAATTTCATGAATTTGAGTTGTTTAAGCAAGGCCTCCTAGCCAAACAAGCATGGCGGAGGTTGGTCACATTACCCGATTCATATTATGTGCTAGAGTGTTAAAAGCAAGATACTAAGTTGACAAGGATTTAATGGATCACGACTTGCCCCAAGCATGGCTCCTTTACACGGAGAAGTATCCTATGGGATAAGGAATTGTTCAAAGAAGGCCTGATATGGAGAGTTGGCAATGACTCCAAAATAAGAGTACATGGATATAGATGGATAATGAGGCAAGGTTATTATAGTCCGTTGGGATTTAAGGACAACCCAGATATTAATCTGGTGGGTGATACGCTAGATGAGTACGGAAGGAGCTGGAGCCAGGCAATATTACAGAAGGTTTTCCATGAGACTGATAAGATGACATACAGTAGCAGGTGGTAGTCGGCGGCCCGGACAGAGAAGACTATCTAGTACGGAACATCACAAAAGAATGTGGTGTTCACCATTAGGTCTGCATATCACATATGCATGGAGCTCAAGCATAGGCACGTGGGTACAACCGAAACTATCTTGGGCTTTGGGATACATACAAGCCAGGCAAGGTCAACATGCATCCATGCACGATGCCTCATCAAAAATGGCTTGGCGGCAGGCACTGAGATGCAACATCGACTGATCAAGGCATGTGTTCTTTGCACGACTTGTAGAAGGTTGGAAATGATACTGCATTGCTTTTTGTCTTGTCTGCATGCAAAGTTGTGTTGGAAACTACCGTACCATGATCGGGTGGTTCCTGACTTCAAGCTGCCAAAAGCGATTATAGAACAATTATGGTGATGGCTTCTTGGTTTGATGGTGAAGGATGCGGAACCGGACAGGGTCCGTGTGCTTATGCTGTTGTATCACATTTGGCTCACCCAGAATGATGCATGAGATGGTAAGCCTATTAAAGATCCGAGGGGGATCATTGGATCAGGTGTGCATATTGCTTGGTGAATGGCTACGCCTCCACAACGATGTCGCAAGGCCTACACCCACGTCGAAGGAGTAGTGGCGTCCACCGGAAGAGGGTTAGGTCAAGGCAAACGATGGCGGAGCAACTAACAGAAGCGAGAACTCCGGAGGCGGTGGGGAGATCATCTGAGATCACCGTGGCGAGTTCCTTGGGGGCATGCCATTTTCCCCCATCTTCTAGTGTCCTGAAACTTATCAAGTTGCTCCTGTGTCGACGGGCCGCACAACTAGCTATGGAGGTCGGTGTTCAAAAGCTTGGATATGGATTATCAAGGAGCGGTGAAGGCGCTTTTGAACACCAATCTAGACCAAGCCATGCATGGGCCTCTCATTGAGGAGATCAAGGTGTTACTACGGAATTTTGATCAACGACAAATCAAATGGGTGAGGCGACATGCCAACAAGGCAACTCATAGTTTGGCTTGGATTGACTGCTTAAATAAAGCTTGCAAGACTTGGTTTAATGTTCCACCAGGGTGTATCTCGAACATGTCAAAGTCGGATCATGATGTAATTGCATAAATAAAGCATCAATTCCCCTTAAAATAAAGAGAAATGATTAACATCATCCGACTGATTATGATGTGTGTGTCCGCCATCTTTGCGGCCATTGGATCTGATCTTAATCACATGGCTTGGGATCAACCTATTACATAAGGAAAACATTTAAAAACATCCGGATGAAAACATCATCGTGTAAACCGGGTCACCCGCCCAACACGTCTCCCTCGCGTCCACCGCTTCCTCCTCTAGCCTTATCTTCTCCACTCGTCCTCTCCTTCGCTTGTTCTCCTCTTTGTTTCTTTTCCTCCACCGATCTCCTCTCTTTCGTTGCAATCGAGAGAGAGAGGGTGCCCACGGCTGCGCTGACCGCCATCGCCGCCGGAGTTGAAACCAAACGATTTCAGCATGGCCTGCCCCCAAGCTTCATCTGCTGTAGCTCAAGGTCCTCTCCTCCAAGTCTTGTCCGCCATGGCCTGCCCCAAGCTTTACATGCTGCAGCTCAAGGTCCACAAGACAGCACCGTGACTTGGTGATTTTTGTCGATGAGAGCTAGTGCTGCAACGCAGCCTCGTCGGTGACTCAGATGATGCCCGTGCTGCGACCCGACGACTCGACGGTGCCGTCGGCGTTGCGACCCGATGCTCATCGTCGTTGGTGCTACAACGTAGCACGCATGGGAGGTTGGCTGCTCGTCGCCGTGTTGCAACACAGCATGGAGGCCGGAGTGCAGTCAGACGTCCGCTCGTCGCCGGTGATGCAACACAGAACGCGAGGAGGAGGTGGGCAGTGCTGCGTTGGAGCTTTTTCCATGCCGACGGAGTTGCAATGGTGCGTCGCCGGGCTGCACTGAAGCCGTCCGGGGCTGCACTGAAGCCGCCCAGGGCTGCAATGAAGCGTCCTTGGAGCTACACTGAAGCATCGCCGGAGGCGACGTCCATGCCGCAACAGGATTTCTCTGCCGTAGTTGCATTGGAGGTTCACCGGAGTAGCCGTAGTTGCATTGGAGCTTCACCGGAGTCGCCAGAGTTGCATTGGAGCTTCACCGGAGTTGCGTTGAAGCTTCACTGGAGTCGCCGGAGTTGCGTTGGAGTTTCACTGGAGTCGCTGGAGTTGCATTGAAGCTTCGCTGGGCACCGTCGGTGCTGTGTTGGAGTTTCGCCGGACGCCGGCGGCGTGCCATGAAAGCTGCCGGGGTGCAGCAGCTCTGCGTCGAAGCATTTGCCCGCTTACTAGTTACTGCTACTGTGGCGTCGCTGTCATCTAAGGGCCAGCAATGCGCCCATCCAACGGCTGCCTAGCCGGATGATTTCTAGAGAGAAATCATCCGGTTGATTAGTAGCACCGGCCATTACGTAAACCATGTTTTTTTTTGCAAAATGAGCATTTGTTGCAATCTCCCCCACCGCAACAACTGGTGTGTTGCGGGATCTGGATCCGTCGAGAGCATTTGCCTCCCGTGCTTCTCCTGAGCTCTCCGTCAAGCCGCTGCCACCCCGTGCTACCCCGACCACTACCCGCAAGTCAAGCAACCGATGTGCTTGGCTGCCGCGTTGTACACATCATACTCCCTCCTTACCAGTTTATAAGGCTCATTTCAAAATCGCCAGATTTCCATAACATAAGGCTCAATTCGTGGTCCGCTCGGTTGAAGCGCTGCGGTCGTTTTGATCCCTACGCACACAATTAATTCGCTGGCTGCTGTTCTCGTACGAAGAGAAATGGCCAACTCCTTTCCTCTCCCTCGCTGCATGCATGCATGCATGCACCACCCACTTCTTTAAAATGACTCGAAGCACTCGTGTTCTTTCACCCACCCTCCTCTACTCTTTTCATCCACATACGAAACGGGAGCAGCAAAGCGATGTCAGATTGGATTCCGGACGTCGAGAAGGAGCTCCAGCCATTGGTGATGGGCACGGAGAACTCCGGCGGCGCCGTAGCCATGGGCGCTGCTGACGTAGCTGTCAACGGAGATGCAGTCCGCACAGTCCGCCGCTGATGATGTGTTTGATGCACACGCAGAGAGCCAGCTTCCCGCCGGAGGCGAGGGTCAGCACGATGCTGATGATGAAGTGGGGGCGCTTCTGGACCAAGTCGAGGCGTTCGTCGATAACTTCTCAGCGCTCCTCGACAAGGTCGAGCAGCTCGTGCACCAGCTCACGATCACCCAGGTCGAGAAGAATGGTGTGGCTAAACTTGCTTGCTGCCCACCACTTTATACTACAGTGCATGTACGATTTGCTATGGCGGGAGAGGCAGTGTTCGAGTTCGCGGCCCCGACGCTGAAAAACCAAAAATTGAGCTAATGGCACCAGAGGATTTTGGCGGTGCTTCTTTCATTTGTTGTTTGGCGCCGTGCATGCAAACCATGAAAATGAAACTGGCCTATGCATGCGCCATGCAGATGAGAGAGAGAGAGGTGGGAGAGACCGCACGCACGGGCCGGTTTAGTTTTGAGGTCAGGCGGGAGAGAGCGCGCGCATGCAGTAAGTTCAGAGCGGAGGCGGGAGAGAGCGTGCGCATGCAGCCGTTAGCGCGCAGCATATAGAGCACGCGGGCGCTGGAGTTATTGCGTTGGGGGTCGAACGGCCGAGAATTAATATTGCGGCGCGCACAGTTTTCGCGAAGAAAAAGCCCAAAGCTTATTGGGCACTTTCTAAACCAGCTCAATTCATCCCAGCCAATAGACATTTCCCTTGGTTGGTGAGATTTCAGATATGAGCCTTATAAACCGGTAAGGAGGGAGTAGTAGAGAGAGAGAGAGAGAAAGAGAAAGAGAGAGAGAGAGAGAGAGGGAGGGAGGGAGGGAGGGAGAGGAGAAGGAGGGGAGGAAGAGGAAGGGCGAGCTCGCCGGTCGGCGCAAACGATGATGTTTTTTTTTCTTGCAACATCCTTCATGTTGCAAGAAAAGGTCATTGATGTTGCAAAACATTTTTTATAACACCATATAATAGATGGTCACTGATCGCAGCAAGCCTCGTGTTGCAGAGGGAACGAGCGCAACACTACCTTTGTTGCAAAGGGACAAGAGCAAAGTTTTTTTATAACGGTTCGGCACGAGCGCAACAAGGTTTGTGTTGCGAAGCGTCGAGCGCAACACAAGTCTTGTTGCAAAGGTTGATGCACGCTCATGGGAAGAAGATCGGGCGGTTGTCGAGCGCACGACCCTACGGCTACCGAGGCGGCAGATGTTTTCTAAATATCACCCGGCCGACGCGTAGCAGGCCTCTAAAATAAATTTCCTTTTTTTCGCGTTGGCTTTGTGCAACCAAGTTGTAGGTCGGTCGCCGTGAGTTCTAACCGTAAAGTTGTACCCCCTATGTAACTTCGAACGTTTTATACTAAGTTACAGTGGTAGCATACACGACGCATTCTCCTCAGCTCTCCGCAAGACAAAGCCAAGCACAATTTATTCCAGCTACGTAGTCCGCAACGTGTGTATACACATAGCCGTGGCTTCCAAGCACGCCACAGCTAATAAGGCGCACGCGCCATCGAACTCTTTATTGGAGCACGTCGTCTTGCTAACCGTTGCAAGGCCACCTGCCTACGCATGACACGAGCACGCGGTGTTTGGATCCGAGCCATGCATGGCCAAGTAGTCCCAGCTAGGCGGCGCCGGGACCAAGCAAAGCAAAGCCGTAGGAGGAACGAGGCCGTTGCGTTGTATGGAACGGATGGATGGAGGGGAGGGACCGGTCGAAACTCGAAAGTAACTCATGTAGTGCCGGAAACCGGCCCAACAAATTGGCTGTGACACGGGAAAAAAGGGCGTTTTGTTCCTTCCTGGATCCAGCACAGTGCACAGATAAGTAGAGGATATGTGACGAGAATGAGGTGAACGCCCCGAGAGAGAAAACAAATTTAGTAGTACGTGGCGCCCTTCGTCCCTTGTGGTTAAAGAGTCACGGTGAGTGAAGCATGCATGCATGGCGTGCGGCTAACTTGCTCTACGTGCCACGTTTCCAAGACTATCTAACGGCCGAATTCAGAAGCTAAGCTTAGTCGAGCTAAGCATATATTGCCAAGGAGAAGAACGTGATCATCGACACCGTGAGTAAATGCCGCGTGCCAACAATTTTCAAGCGATAGTTTTAGCAGTGGAAGAGTGGCTGCAGATCAACCCAGTGACGTGCACGGTAATCATTAACTTGAGGTTTATGCACTGCAACGGTCAGTTGTGCACGCTAAACTTGATTCTAGTAAAAAACACTCTTATATTATGAAACGGGGTATCTTTTATAAAATAATAAGAGCGCTATCTATCTGTATAATTTACTCTCTCCGTCACATTATATAAGAACGTTTTTACCATTACACTAATGACAAAAACGTTTTTATATTATGAAACGAAGGAAGTATTATCTAAAATCCTCGGGCCTTTTTCCGGAGATTCTTACTTCTGCTCCACTCCTCCTGCACAGCAGGACTTTAATGAAATATTCTACTAGCCACAAAACGGTACTAGCATGGTAAGATTCCATTTCCACTGGAACTGGAGATTTTTTTGGAGGGGAAACTGGAGATAATTTGCGTAAAAAACAAAACGTGCATTGGGGCGTACGAGCGGATATGTAATCTTTCTGGAACGAGGTACTAATTTCCTAAAAAAAACGAAGTATTAACACTGCCTGAGGCAGCAGACTCTGTCATGCAAATTGCCTCTGATATTTTCCCCCACAAATATCTTTTTAAAACATTCGCAAAAAAAATATCTTTCTGAAAGAAATAAAGAACGCCAATTCATGTTAAAGAAATGAGCCGCCAGATCGACATTCCACTAATTATTGCCAGTGCAAAAATGCTACAAGTGAGGAAACTTGAGAAGAAGTGGCAACGCTCGACCGATGATGGTAGAAGCTGCTGGGTTATTATAATCTGAAGCTGCAAGCTTGCAACTAACTGAGCATCTCATGATCATGATCATGCCTAGGATTCAGATGTGGAGTGCCCTCCTTTTTTTTCTACTAGCAGGCAGGCATATGGAGGAGTATTTGTATTAATCGTTGGTGTAGCATCAGCTAGGCAAGCCATGATGCGAGAAGGCTATATACTACTCCCTCCGTAAACTAATATAAAAGCGTTTAGATTACTATTTTAGTGATCTAAACGCTCTTATATTAGTTTATAGAGGGAGTACTATTGTCCAAGCAGCAAAATGGTGGCGATCAGAACAACAATCTATAGACAAACTACCACGGAAAAAGAGAAGTATGAATCGGAAAAATCCAATCTATAGACACACATACGAAGGTGAACAAAGACTGGATCCAAACAGATCCATCGAAGACCAACGCTGACCGATCCCGTGAGATCCGTCAAAGACACACCTCCACAGGCCCTCAGACAAAGCTAGATGCATCACCGGTACAGGGGGCTAGGCAACGAGACCTTATTCCATTTTCAGGATCCGTCACCGTCTCGTCTTTCTGAACATTAAATAAACCCTAAACAACACAAAACACCTAAAAACGGAGTAAGATCCCTCCCGCCGGCAAGGCCAGGGTCCACCATGCCTCCATAGCCCTAGGGCCAACGTGATGAGTCAGACCGAAGGCGACGCCGACGTGAGCCAGAGAAACCCTAGCTTTTTTCTTCTCGAGGAGGCAGTGGCCGCATGAGTTGGATGGCTATGTAGTTATGGTGCAGTTTGTGTTGTCGCTGCGTTCTTGGTATCTACGCAGTCATTAACGTGAGGTTTATTCCGCGCAAAAATAATACTCCCTTCATTCCACAATGTAGCGCTTTCTCTATCCACGTGCTTCAACTTTGACCGTAAATTTAACTATCAAGACCTATTGCGGCGGGAGCAAAAATTATATCAATGAATTCGTATTCGAAAGAAGTTATCAATTATATAATTTTTTCTCTCGCCGCAGTTGGTCTCGTTGGTTAAATTTATGGTCAAAGTTGGACCTCGGGAAGCGTGGGCGCACTATATTTTGGAATGGAGGGAGTATTCATACTCCCTTCGTTCATAATATAAGACGCTATTACATCCAGAGTAATAATTTAACTTAAGGTTTATGCATATAGCCTGCAACAGCCAGTTGTTCAGGCTAACCTTGATTCTATCTTTTCGGGAATAAGAGCAGTACCACCTATCTGTATAATTTATTATCCAAAATCCTGGGGCCTTTTTCTGCAGATTCTTACTTCTGCCCACTCTTCCTGCACAGTAGGACTTTAATGGAATATTCTACTAGCCACAAAACGCTACTACCAGCATGGTAAGATTCCATTTCCACTGGAACTGGAGAAAATTTGGGTAAAAAACAAAAACGTGCAATTCAGGCCCGGGATGTACGAGCCGATATGTTATCTTTCTACATCGAGGTACTAATTTCCTAAAAAAAAATGAACGAGGTATTAACAGTGCCTGTGGCAGCAGACTCTGTCATATGCAAATTCATCTTATCTTTTGCCCCCCAAAAAAGAAATCATATCGTTTTGAAAGAAAAAAACGCATATTCATGTTAAAGAAATGGGCCGCCAGATCGACATTCCACTAATTATTGCCAGTGCAAAAAAATATTACAAATGAGGAAATTAGAGACGAAGTGGCGACGCTCGACCGATGATGGTAGAAGCTGCTGGGTTATTATAATCTGAAGCTGCAAGCTTGCAACTAACTGAGCATCTCATGATCATGATCGTGCCTAGGATTCACATGTGTGGAGTGCCCTCCCTTTTCTACTAGCAGGCAGGCATATGGAGCATATATTTGTATAATTGTATTAATCGCCCGTGTAGTAGCTTAGGCAAGCCATGATGCTGCGAGAAGGCTATATGCTGTCCAAGCAGCAAAATGGTGTCGATCGATCGATCTAACGATCTAACGAGGCCATTGGCAGCAGCATCTGGATTATTTTCTTTCTTTGTGTAGGCACCTTAATACAGCTGGCGTGGGCGATTAAAAGAGGAGGCATGTTAACCATGTGATGACCCCCTTAGTTTATCATTTCCCCTGGCCACAGGGTAGGCAGGTCACTTGAGCAGGAATCCAGACTTTATCGGCTACTCCATGTCAGCATCTATCTATCTACACACAATACTCAGGTCGACCGATCCGTCCTGAAAAGACCCGCCAACATATTTTCAAAGAAGGATTCAGCTCTGTCGTCTCTGATCACGCACGCATTTTTCAGATGCAACGAGCTGCCACGAATATCATGGCAAATTGGGCCTCTCAAGTCAACACGGCGCCGTTTCCAGGGGCCTGGAACTGGAAAACCCCAAAATCGCGCCTGACCTGCATTGATTTCTTCCTCCTCAAAATTCCGGCGCCTTCCTGCCTGCAGCACAGCTCGGATCTGAAGCCGACTGATTGCCAAGGCAAGGGATGACGCTGCGTGAGTCAGCAGTGGAAAGGGGAGTGAGATATACTTTGCGATTAATCAACCAGTGCTGCCATGGTTAGATTAAAGTTAATCGTTGCGCTTTGGCGAGGGGGGGCTAGTGACGACCTCTCTTTGTGGAAACCATCCATGATGGCGATGCTGTCCTCCTCGGGCAGGGGAATATTTGGTGGCGTCACCCCGCGTCACCTACGGCAAAGGCGGAGCAAATAAGATTTTGGGCCGCTTTTGTCAGCCCAGCCCCCACTGCCGCTGCCACTGTGCGTGCGTGAGGCGGCGTGCCGAATCATGGCCGCGCTCATCCCTAGTTTAAGCCTAAAGCCTGCGTCTTATGCCGGTAACACATTCTCTTTCTCTCTCTGATAGAGAGTGTGTGTTGAGCGTTGTACTAGTGGCACTACGTGTCGCCCTGCGAGAGGCCGCCAAAGTCCTTGTACTCCTAGTACGTTGGCCGGGACGTCGCACGGCGCCAGGGCAGACCCTGGCGCGTAGTACGTGGCACTACTAGTACGTTTCGGTGGTCGATTTGTCCAGGATGGATGGATGGATGGGTTCGGACGCGCGCGCGCGCCGGCCGCCACGCCCGCCACGAATCACTCGCTGTGGGTGGTGTGGGTGGGAAGGCACGGCCGCATGGGGGACGCAGATTGCAGCAGCAGAGCCGCGGATGCAGGCATGGCGTACAGTATGCTTATTCCATCCTAGCTGGAAATATGTATCGTCTAGTGTAGCCAGCTCCCTTTAATACCACCTGTGCTGGATTAGCTGGAGCCCCGGTGGACCAGCCCGGAACCACGCTGGCGTCGCCATGCCATGCCATGCATGTGTGCTCGCTCGCTCGCTCCCTCGTACGACCGACCAACCGTGCATGCATACGCCCATTTTGAGCAGCTTCTTTTGTTCGCTACCCGTCCATCTGATTCTGACGAGGGTCACGACGATCTCTCACGACCGACGCGTAAATAAGTTCTTTCAGTTTTGCCAAGTTTCAGTCCACTGAGACTTATCGATGCTATATTTCTTTAATCTTGCATTAAGATTCCTACATTTTTTCTTCAGTTTTTATTCTTGTTACATACTACTCCGTATATCACTTGAGACGTAGACACACCCAAGTTCTTTCTCTCTAAAACATAATATATTCGAGTTACTGGCTTTGGCATGTACAATTTTCCACTGCTTGTCTTTTGTCACGATAATACAATAAAATATTTATTCTTTCAATGCAAATTGGCTCGTTTTATATGATCAGTCATCCAGATAGCTTCTAGCTTGTATCCTTCTTGTAGTGTTGCTAGTATTTGGCAACTGGTTACATGGGATAGATTGGTTTAAAACTATTCTTAGGGTGGGAGCGCTTGCCGTTTTTGGTCGCTTTAGCTATGTAGAAATGATAAGGTGTTTACCGATAAAAGTACTTCTCTGATGCAGGTTATCTATAGATGTACCGGGACTCTTCGTTTATGATCCTCTCTACAACGTGTAGAGAATCGAGACCTGTTTACGGAGGTGTGTACACGATTGGAGGATACGGCGAGGGATACTGATACGTCTCCGTCGTATCTATAATTTTTGATTGTTCCATGCCAATATTATTCAACTTTCATATACTTTTGGCAACTTTTTATACTATTTTTGAGACTAACATATTGATCCAGTGCCCAGTGTCAGTTCCTGTTTGTTGCATGTTTTTTGTTTCACAGAATATTCGTATCAAACGGAGTCCAAACGGGATAAAAACTGACGGAGATTTTTTTTGGAATATATATGATTTTTGGGAAGAAAAATCCACGCGAGACGGTGCCAGAGGTGGCCACGAGGAAGGGCGGCGCCCCCCTGACTCTCGTGGGCCACCCGTAAGGCGGTTTATGCCCTTCTTTCGCCGCAAGAAAGCTAATATCCGGATAGATATCGTGTCAAAATTTCAGCCCAATCAGAATTACGGATCTCCGGGAATATAATAAACGGTGAAAGGGAAGAATCTGGGAACACAGAAACAGAAAGAGACAGGAAGACAGATCCAATCTCTGAGGGGCTCTCGCCCCTCCCTTGCCATGGAGGCCATGGACCAGAGGGGAAACCCTTCTCCCATCTATGGAGGAGGTCAAGGAAGAAGAAGAATGATGGGGGCTCTCTCCCCCTCGCTTCCGGTGGCACCAGAGTGCCATCGGGGGCCATCATCATCAACGCGATCTACACCAACACCTCTGCCATCTTCACCAACATCTCCATCACCTTCCCCCCTCTATCTACAGCGGTCCACTCTCCCGCAACCCGTTGTACCCTCTACTTGAACATGGTGCTTTATGCTTCATATTATTATACAATGATGTGTTGCCATCCTATGATGTCTGGGTAGATTTTCGTTGTCCTATCAGTGGTTGATGAATTACTATGATTGATTTAATTTGCTTGTGGTTATGTTGCTGTCCTTTGGTGCCCATCATATGATTGCGCGCGTGGATCACACCCTAGGGTTAGTTGTATGTTGATAGGACTATGTATTGGAGGGCAAGAGTGACAGAAGCTTCAACCTAGCATAGAAATTGATGCATACGGGATTGAAGGGGGACCAATATATCTTAATGCTATGGTTGGGTTTTACCTTAATGAACATTAGTAGTTGCGGATGCTTGCTAATAGTTCCAATCATAAGTGTATAGAATTCCAAGTCAGGGATGACATGCTAGAAGTGGCCTCTCCCACATAATATTTGCTATCGATCTAGTAAAGTAGTCAATTGCTTAGGGGAAATTTCGCAACTCCTACCACCACTTTTCCACACTCGCTATATTTACTTTATTGTTCCTTTATCTAAGCAACCCCTACTTTTTAGTTACGTACTCTTTATTGTCTTGCAAACCTATCCAACAACACCTACAAAGTACTTCTAGTTTCATACTTGTTCTAGGTAAAGTGAACGTCAAGCGTGCGTAGAGTTGTATCGGTGGTCGATAGAACTTAAGGGAATATTAGTTCTGCCTTTAGCTCCTCGTTGGGTTCGGCACTCTTACTTATCGAAAACTGTTGCGATCCCCTATACTTGTGGGTTATGAAGACCTTTTTCTGGCGCCGTTGCCGGGGAGCAATAGCGTGGGGTGAATATTCTCGTGTGTGCTTGTTTGCTTTATCACTAAGTAATTTTTATTTGCTGTTCTTAGTTGTTCTCTATCTTTAGTTATGGATATGGAACACGGAATACCAAAAAAAATAGGTGTACTTGCTACTCATGGAGATGGGGAACCTCCTAAAACCCTCAATGCTGGTTATGTGAAAAATATTATGTACTACTTTAATAATCCTGAGAAAACCCCATTCAATTATGTAATGGGAGTAACGTTGGATTAATGTGAATACTTTAGGGATTATCGCTTGACACAAAAAGGGAAATTATTATGGGATCAAATTTATATGTTGTATTGGTATGCTAGGCAACTATGCTTGAGATATGATTATACTTGTTGCTCTAGGATGAAGGCTCCACACCTTTTCTTTTCATGTGAATTTAATGATAATGAAACCTTGGCTTCTTATGCTAGAGGTATATATGATTACTATGGTGTGGAACAAATAGAAGAATTTGTTGCTTTTAAGGGTGCTTATGAAATTGAATCTTTGTTTGAAAAGTATGAAGCTTTTGATGATGATGTTTATAGGCCTATTTTTTTTTGCTATATTGAAATATTGCTATGAGAATTATGAATACAATTCCCATATTAATGCACTTGTTGAGAAAGTCTCCGCTGTCCAAGAAGAGACTAATATTTTGCAGGAGTTTATGGAAGAAGAATTTGATAAAACTATGAGCTCATTAGATGAAAAAGATGAGGAGGAGAGCGAAGAACAAAAGGAGGAAGAGCGGATTAGCTACCCATGCCTACCTTCTAATGAGAGTAACTCTTCAACTCATACATTGTTTAATTTCTCTTCGTGCTTACCGGAGGATGATTGCTATGATGATTGTTATGATCCCGTTGATTCTTTTGAAATATACCTTTTTGATGATGCTTGCTATGCTTGTGGCCAAGATGCCAATATGAATTATGCTTATGGAGATGAACTTGCTATAGTTTCTTATGTTAAATATGAAATTGTTGCTATTGCACCCACACATGATAGTCCTATTATCTTTTTGAATTCTTTAAACTACACTATATCAGAGAAGTTTGCTCTTATTAAGGAATATATTGATGGGTTGCCTTTTACCGTTGCACATGATGATTTTGATGAATATAATATGCATGTGCTTGCTGCTCCTACTTGCAATTATTATGAGAGAGTAACTATATCTCCACCTCTCTATGTTTTCAATATGATAAAATTGCAAGAAACTGTTTATACTATGCATTGGCCTTTACTTTGTGTGCATGAATTGTTCTTTTATGACATGCCGATGCGTAGGAAGAGAGTTAGACTTCGTCATTACATTATATATGTTATTTTGTGCTCACTACTAAATTATAAATCATAGTTAATTAAAATTGGCTTTGATATACCTTGGGATCCGGGTGGATCCATTACTTGAGCACTATATGCCTAGCTTAATGGCTTTAAAGAAAGCGCTGCCAGAGAGACAACCCGGAAGTTTTAGAGAGTCATTTATTTCTGTTGAGTGCTTTTATATAGTTTAAAAACAACAAAAATAAAGAGTGGAACCCAAATTTTTTTCAAAAAGGAAAGCGAAAGTGAGAAATATAAACATTGTTGAAGTGGGAGCTACCCGTAAACTTTGTTCATGCTCGTGGAAACTTTGTGAATCTTGATTACAGAAACTTTTCAATAAAAATAATTATCCCCTTATACAATTCCATTGTATTATAAAAATAATGTGCC
Source organism: Triticum aestivum (assembly GCF_018294505.1). Taxonomy (NCBI): domain Eukaryota; kingdom Viridiplantae; phylum Streptophyta; class Magnoliopsida; order Poales; family Poaceae; genus Triticum; species Triticum aestivum. The sequence goes on along the minus strand of NC_057800.1, from coordinate 134,660,384 downwards.
AAGGTTTGCCTTTAGGATGTTACATTTGCTTGATGGTTTGTACGGTGCAGGACAGAAACTTTGGCTGTAGTGCGTGATTTTACATTTTTAGCTGAAACGTCATATGGTTCTGATTCTTTTTGCACTGTCTTCCTATAAAAATTTATTATTTTTCATAATTTTGGTAGAATTGTTCAAGTATTAGAAGTATGGTGAATGTTCATATTTCTACAAATTGTTCTGTTTTTGACAGATTCTGTTTTTGATGCATAGTTTGCTTGTTTTGATGAAACTATCAATTTATATTAGTGGATTAAGCCATGAAAAAGTTATATTACAGTAAACACAATGCTAAAACAAAATATGAATTGGTTTGCAACAGTACTTAGAGTAGTGATTTACTTTATTATACTAATGGATCTTACCGAGTTTTCTGTTGAAGTTTTGTGTGGATGAAGTGTTCGATGATCGAGAAGGTCTCAATGTGAGAAGAAGGAAGAGAGGCAAAAGCTCAAGTTTGGAGATGCCCGAGGCACCCCAAGTAAATATTCAAGGAGACTCAAGCGCCTAAGCTTGGGGATGCCCCGGAAGGCATCCCCTCTTTCTTCAACAAGTATCGATATGTTTTCGGATTCGTTTCGTTCATGCGATATGTGCAATCTTGGAGCGTCTTTTGCATTTAGTTTTCATTTTTATTTTATACACCATGCTGGTATGAGATAGTCCTTGGTTGATTTATAGAATGCTCTTTGCACTTCACTTATATCATTTGAGTATGGCTTTATAGAATGCTTCATGTGCTTCACTTATATCATTTGAAGTTTGGATTGCCTGTTTCTCTTTACATAGACAACCGCCATTTGTAGAATACTCTTTTACTTCAATTATATTTGTTAAAGCGTGGACATATCTTTTGTAGAAAGAATTAAACTCTCTAGCTTCACTTATATCTATTTAGAGAGATGACAGGAATTGGTCATTCACATGGTTAGTCATAAAGTTCTACATAAAACTTGTAGATCACTGAATATGATGTGTTTGATTCCTTGCAATAGTTTTGTGATATGAAGATGATGATATTAGAGTCATGCTAGTGGGTGCTTGTGAATTGTAGAAATACTTGTGTTGAGGTTTGTGATTCCCGTAGCATGCACGTATGGTGAACCGTTATGTAACAAAGTTGGAGCATGAGGTATTTATTGATTGTCTTCTTTATGAGTGGCGGTCGGGGACGAGCGATGATATTTTTCCTACCAATCTATCCCCCTAGGGGTATGCGTAGTAGTACTTTGCTTCGAGGGCTAATAAATTTTTGCAATAATTATGTGAGTTCTTTATGACTAATGTTGAGTCCATGGATTATACGCACTCTCACCCTTCCATCATTGCTAGCCTTTCTAGTATCGCGCAACTTTCGCCGGTATCATAAACCCATCATATACCTTCTCCTCAAAACAGCCACCATACCTACCTATTATGGCATTTTCATAGTCATTTCGAGATATATTGCCATGCAACTTCCATCATCATCATATACATGACTTGAGCATTCATTGTTATATTGCTTTGCATGATCGTAAGATAGCTAGCATGATGTTTTCATGGCTTGTCCGTTTTTTGATGTCATTGCTACGTCAGATCAATACACATCCCGGTACACCGCCGAAGGCATTCATATAGAGTCATATCTTTGTTCTAGATATCAAGTTGTAATATTGAGTTGTAAGTAAATAAAAGTGTGATGATCATCATTATTAGAACATTGTCCCAAAAGTGGCCAAAGAAGCCCCCAAAAAAAAGAGAGGCCAAAAAAGCCTAAAAAAAGAAAAAAAACGAAAAAAAGAAAAAAAATGAGAGAAAAAAAGAGAAGGGGCAATGTTACTATCCTTTTACCACACTTGTGCTTCAAAGTAGCACCATGTTTTTCATATAGAGAGTCTCTTGAGTTATCACTTTCATATACTAGTGGGAATTTTCATTATAGAACTTGGCTTGTATATTCCAACGATGGGCTTCCTCAAATTCCCTAGGTCTTCATGAGCAAGTAAGTTGGATGCACACGCACTTAGTTTCAGTTTGAGCTTTCATATACTTATAGCTCTAGTGCATCCGTTGCATGTCAATCCCTACTCACTCACATTGATATCTATTGATGGGCATCTCCATAGCCCGTTGATACGCCTAGTTGATGTGAGACTATCTTCTCCTTTTTGTCTTCTCCACAACCATCATTCTATTCCACCTATAGTGCTATGTCCATGACTCACGCTCATGTATTGCGTGAAGGTTGAAAATGCTGAAGCGCGTTAAAAAGTATGAACCAATTGCTCGGCTTGTCATCGGGGTTGTGCATGATGTGAGTATTTTGTGTGGTGAAAATGGAGCATAGCCAGACTATATGATTTTGTAGGGATAACTTTCTTTGGCCATGTTATTTTGAAAAGACATGACTGCTTATTAGTAGGCTTGAAGTATTATTGTTTTTATGTCAAATGATAGACTATTGCTTTGAATCACTCGTGTCTTAATATTCATGCCATGATTAGATATGTGATCAAGATTATGCTAGGTAGCATTCCACATAAAAAAATATCTTTTTAATCATTTACCTACTCGAGGACGAGCGGGAATTAAGCTTGGCGATGCTGATACATCTCCATCGTATCTATAATTTTTGATTGTTCAATGTCAATATTATTCAACTTTCATATACTTTTGGCAACTTTTTATACTATTTTTGGGACTAACATATTGATCCAGTGCCCAATGTCAGTTCCTGTTTATTGCATGTTTTTTTGTTTTCGCAGAATATCAATATCAAACGGAGTCCAAACGGGATAAAAATTGACGAAGATTTTTTTGGAAGAAAAATCCACGCGAGACGGTGCCCGAGGTGGCCACGAGGCAGGGGCGCGTGCCCCTGACCCTCGTGGGCCACCCGTAAGGCGGTTTATGCTCTTCTTTCGCCGCAAGAAAGCTAATATCCGGATAGAGATCGTGTCAAAATTTTAGCCCAGTTAGAGTTACGGATCTCCGGGAATATAAGAAACGGTGAAAGGGAAGAATCTGGGAACGCAGAAACAGAGAGAGACAGAGAGACAGATCCAATCTCGGAGGGGCTCTCTTCCCTCCCTTGGCATGGATGCCATCGACCAGAGGGGAAACCCTTCTCCCATCTAGGGAGGAGGTTAAGGAAGAAGAAGAAGAAGGAGGGGAGCTCTCCCCCTCGCTTCCGGTGGCACCGGAGTGCCACCGGGGGCCATCATCATCACCGCGATCTACACCAACACCTTCGCCATCTTCACCAACATCTCCATCACCTTCCCCCCTCTATCTACAGCGGTCCACTCTCCCGCAACCCGCTGTACCCTCTACTTGAACATGGTGCTTTATACTTCATATTATTATTCAATGATGTGTTGCCATCTTATGATGTCTGAGTATATTTTCGTTGTCCTATCGGTGGTTGATGAATTACTATGATTGATTTAATTTGCTTGTGGTTATGTTGCTGTCCTTTGGTGCCCATCATATGATTGCGCGCGTGGATCACACCCTAGGGGTAATTGTATGTTGATAGGACTATGTATTGGAGGGCAAGAGTGACAGAAGTTTCAACCTAACATAGAAATTGATGCATATGGTATTGAAGGGAAACCAATATATCTTAATGCTATGGTTGGGTTTTACCTTAATGAACATTAGTAGTTGCAGATGCTTGCTAATAGTTCCAATCATACGTGTATAGAATTCCAAGTCAAGGATGACATGCTAGCAGTGGCCTCTCCCACATAATATTTGCTATTGGTCTACTAAAGTAGTCAATTGCTTAGGGACAATTTTGCAACTCCTACCACCACTTTTCCACACTCGATATATTTGCTTTATTGTTTCTTTATCTAAGCAGCCTCTATTTTTTATTTACGTACTCTTTATTATCTTGCAAACCTATCCAACAACACCTACAAAATACTTCTAGTTTCATACTTGTTTTAGGTAAAGCGAACATCAAGCGTGCGTAAAGTTGTATCGGTGGTCGATAGAACTTGAGGGAATATTAGTTCTACCTTTAGCTCCTCGTTGGGTTTGACACTCTTATCGAAAACTGTTGCGATCCCCTATACTTGTGGATTATCAGATACTTTTACCAACATGTGTGACAACATGATCTTAGAATTCGCCTACCTCCGCTTTAGGCGTTATACAGACTCACCACCTTTTTTTGTATTTCGCTTCTTAATTTTTATTTGTATGAGAGAACTTATTTGGTTGTGTACATCATAGTTATGCAGAGACTAGGTGTAATGCTTAAACCTTTTAAGTAATAAAATGCCTTTTTTCATCAAGAAAAAAAACCGCCCCTTTTTAAAAAATATCAAATTATTCTGGCCCGATTCATCAAGAAACTGGTGCTAATCACATGCGTGGATTGCCACCTTCATTTTTCTTGGGCCGTGTTTCTCACTGGCCGAAACGGAAACGTATTTCAGGCTAAGGTACGTAAACATGAGGAGAGAGACGCACGCATGGTACCGGAAAACCATGCCTCTGAATTCCGATCACAAGCTACATAAACTAGTTACAGAGGCCGTCTGAAAACGTCAAGCAATGAAGTATACGCATGCACGGCGTGTTCCCTTCCGTGGAGTCAACCATATGGGTGTCGCCGCAAATGCAAGAATTAATCATTTAAGACGAGCGAGACAACAACGGGAGACGCGCCTCTTTTCTTTTTTTCTCTCGAGAAAATGACGGAAGATGCGCCTTAGAGCATCTCCAGCCGCGCCCCAAGAAGACCCCTCAGACGATTTTTCGGTCGTCGGCATCAAAAAATCGGCCCAGTCGCGTCCTTAAGGGCTCAGTTTTCGCCGGCGGACCCAACCCGAATCCGGCACGCTGGGGGTCGCTTGGGGGCGCCGGGCGAATCTTTTTTGGCGCGAAGAGCCGCAGGACAGCCGCGTCAGCGACTCGACTCTCTTCTTGCCGCTTCATCGTCCTCATCGCCTCATTTCCCGCGGCGAATCAATACCAAAGCTGCGCGCTGCGCGCGCTGCCGCGCCGGTCAGCCTCCATTGATGCCTCACGGGCGGCGCAGTGAAGGCCGGGCGACGCGCGTCCCCTCGGCCGCCACGTCATCAAGCCACGCGTAACGCGCCGGCCAAGCCTACCACGCGGCGCCTCCGCCTATATAAGCCGACCACCAGCATGCCGGAGGCACGCACAGACACTCCACCCCCGACGCGCCCATTTCCCCCCCCCCTTCCTCCTCTCGCCGTCTCCAGTTCAGAAGAATGGTCGAGCGCTTTCCAGGCGACGACACGGCGGCGAATGGCTTCGGGCGTCGCCATCTTCACGAGGACGAGGCTCGCCTCCTTTTCGAGGCCGAGTACCCGGTCCCGCCGGACATGCGGGTGCCCGGGGCTTGGAGGATCAGCGCCGTCGGCGTGCCGGTGCCACCACCACCCACTGGGGCGGCGCGGCGTGCGGAGATCGCACGTATCCGCGCGTCCCTGCCGCGGGCGGCGAGGGAGGGGCCACGGTACGTCCCCGACAGCTCGCTCTGGGAGCCCTACGTCCGCCGCCGTCATGCCGAGCAGCTCGAGGCCACCAACGGCGCCCTATCCTCCGGCAGGCTCAACTCTGATGGCCGGCGCCGGTGGTGGGGCGTGCCCGGCCACACGTTGGAAGCCGTCCTCAAGTACATCGAGGACGGCAACACGCCGCGCCTCGAGTACCCCGCTCCCCCGTCCTTCTCACGCCGCCGTGGAAGCTCCTGAACGCCGAGGCGCATGGAGCGGCCCGGGGCGTCCTCCTCCTCGTCCGGCCGCTCGTCGGGCTCTCCCTGCCTCCGCCCCATCAAGCCGGAGCCCCAGGACACGCCTGTCAGCGCGCGCACCCGCAGCTTCGGCGTTCGCATCGGCGACTCCGCCCCCCCCCCACCGGCCGCTTCGTCCCTGTCGAGCCCAAGCCGGAGCCCGGCCTCCATGCGGAGTACGAGGAGATAGCACGGCGCGGCTTCTCCGACGAGGACACCCTGCGGTGGGCGCGGGACGACTACCTCCGGACGGAGATGACCCGGCAGACCCGGGCCTTGGAGGAGATCGCCGCCCGCAAGCGTGGGCGCGAGGACGAGCACGGCATCGTGGTCCTCGACAGCGACAACGACGACGACGCCCCCGGACCGTCCAACCCGCCGCGCCAACCGGGGGAGGGATGCAGTAGGGACGGCGGCGGCGGAGACGACGACGACGATGGCGGTGGCGACTACACGCGGTTCTACCGCCTCCTCGGCATGTAGAACTGCAAAGGCGGGCGGCGGGCGGCGAGCGGTGAGGTAGACGGCGAGTAGCGGCAATGGAGACGGCGGGGGCAACCCATGCTAGTTTTTTTCTTTTTTTGTAAAATATGTTTAAATTTGAACGAACTCGCCGATGTTTGCGTTAAATTTGAGCCGTGTTTGCACCGTATTTGACTTTTTCAAAAAAACGTGGGCACCGCGACTGGGGGGCATCACGTCCCCAGTGTGCGGTTTAGCGCCGATGCGCCCCCAGGGGGTGATTTTTAGCCCCTCCTGAGGAGCCAACGGCTGGAGATGCTCTTAACGGGACATGACATGTATTATGGTGGATACATGCATGTGACCGAGATCATGAGATCAGTTGGTATGGTATTCTACTACTACTACTAGTAGCAGCTAGTATGAATGAGGAGCTACCTACGCCGGCCGCTAGGCCATGCCATACCACCATGCAAGGAGTGAATTGCAGAAAACCATCACATTTGGGGTTAGCTTTGCGGAAAACTACCTAGTCCCTAATTATTTGCAAAACGCACCGCGGATTCAGTAAACTTGTTGCAAATAGCACTGATGAGGTGATCTGGCCCGTTTGATCACTTTCTGACAAGTGGGGCCAGATTGTCAGGATCTAACTTAGCAAAAACACACATACACACACACACACACACACACACACACACACACCCATACAGATCTTTAAAAAACAACGCAATCGAGTCCCTCCCCATCTGGGCCAGGTACTTTTGCAGCGGTGACGGATCGCATGTCCAGCCCGCAGGGCTGGAGCTCGCCTCCGGTGCTCCGGCGGCTTCGGCGAAGAGACGTCGCGCGGTGAGGTGGACCTCGCCGGCGCGGACGGCTACTGAGCGGAGGAGGCTGCCGGCGGAGAGCACGTCGACGGTGGCGGCCAGGTAGGCGATGTGGAGCATCTCAGCGTCCGCCATGGATGGATCTTGGAATGGTGGCTGCCGCAGGGAGCCCGTCCCTGAGCCTGCGCTGCCGCCCGGAGCCCGCCCCTGCAACCCTTCGTCCCTTCCCTTTCCTTCCCGACGCATCTCTGCAGAGGAAAGCCGGGGCTCACCGGCGGAAGAGATCGAGGGCGAGGAGCTCGTCGATGTCTTGCTGTGTTGAAGTAGCAGGGCCGCCGGCTCCGGTGTGCCCTTTGCGGTAACGTGGTTTGCAGGCGAGTGCCGAGGACGCGCTGGTGGAAGAGGCATCCCGGCGGACGGCAGGGCCAGGGCGCCGTGGTTGCGCCTCGCTGACAATTTTCCGCACGGAGGGACGTGGTTGCGTCGTCAATCCCGGCCAACGCAGCCTCACCTCTCGCCTTTCCAGCCGTCGCCGATGGTAGACGAGGCAACGGTGGAGAAGAAAAGAAAGGGGAGGAGGAAGGAGATGGTAGACAGGGCAGCGGTGGTCGCCGACGACGAGGTCGTCGGAGTGGCGCGGGGGGTGGGTAGCTCGGGGGCTCTGGCTCTCCCGATCCAGACGGGGTCGAAGCAAGGGGGCTCTGATTGCTTTTTCTTTTTAGATCCAGGGGCCTGTATGTCAAAACTTTGCCAAATCAGCTTCTTACAATCTGACCCCACTTATCAGAAAGTGATCAAACGGGCCAGATCACCTCATCAGTGCTATTTGCAATAAGTTTACCGAATCCGCGGTGCGTTTTGCAAATAATTAGGGACTAGGTAGTTTTCCGCAAAGCTAACCCTAAATGTGGTGGTTTTCTGCAATTCACTCCCGTGCGAGAGATCTAAAGTTAGGGGCTGGTTCACGAGGGAACATATGCTTGTTGGGCAAATGATTGATGTGTCATTAAAAGGTCGTGTACGTGTTGCGTGCACCTAAGTCCTGCAGGAGGCCCAGTTAGTCTCATCCATTAGATCTTTCATATAATACTACACGTGCTCTGGTGTATTATAATGCACCGTTTTGTTAGAAGAGCCCGGATCGATTTTGCATACAGAAACTGATGCTCTGAATGCCAAGTTATTCATATATGCCTGATACAGTTTACACACACACACACACTTTTTCAACTTGAGGAGTGAACTCAGATCCTAGTCATGCAACATGCAATGGCAGTCAACTTAAGGCTGAGCCAACCAAGTGACTCCATCACTAAATTACGGTTACTACACAGCGCTGGGGATCTCGATGAGGTGGCAGCACATGTGGGATCAGTTAGGTTAGTGCTCCTTAATTAATCATCACTCAGTAGCGAGTAGGAGTAGCCTGCATGAACAAACTAACCTATTCAAACCGTTCTTTAATCGTGCTCTGAAATCAACCACCCTCCCTGCCGCAGGCAGATGCACAGCTCCTTCGGGATCTGGAAAGAACCTAGTCTCCCGGTCATTCCCTTCCACGCTAGTGCACAATTTCTTATTAATCAGTCGGATACTTCACTTGGATATGTATATTAACTCTGAATAAACCACTGTGAGATTAGACCAGATAGTAAGTAATTTACTGTTACTGAATCCGCTGTTGCCGCATCCGGAAAATGGCGCGCGAGAGCAAATCTGAGGCCGCCGGTGGTCCAGCCTGTTTGCGTGCTGACGAACACAACTACACAAGGGCAAGTCGCTATGAACACGTTAAGCGGCTTAATTACCCGGGAGGAGCACGTCGATGCAGATCTCACTGTCAGAGGCGAACAGTCTCCGCCCGGGCTCAGCAGTGCCCGCCTCCAATGGAAGACGGTCAAGGTCATGCCTGTCCCGCTCACTCGGGCGAGCTTCTTCAGCTCTCGTTGATGTGAGGAGTGAGATCGACTCGACTGTTGCCACACATGGGGGTGGGGGTCTCTCCTCCTCCTCCTCCTCCTCCTTTCCCCGAGCCCTGTGCAGTATCTATCTATCTAACCATGGCGGCACTGCACCACCTACCTACCTGCAAGCCTGTAGCTACGCTGAGGGTACGTAGTAGGAGTACGTACGTACGAACGTCGTTGGTGGCACGGGCGGGTTGTTCGTCGAGAATTCATGAGGGGTCAGGGATGTGCCCATCTTGGGCTGGGTTTGGTTTGGTTTGTCATCGACTTGCGGTACGGCCCATTCATTGTTCCCTGCCTGAACGCCCACTTGAACAGTAGGAGGAGGACTCCCCCTCAAAAAAAAAAAAAAGAACAGTAGGAGAAGGACTGCCGTGGCAACAAGGTGTCGGTGCGAGGTTTTCAGTTCAGATGCAAGAGACATGACTGCCCACTCGTGTGCAGGATCCCAGAGTTGAAATCAGTCGATATGTGGTCAATCTTGATATGTTGCTGCCGCTTCTTTTGGAGTAGTTGTACTGATTTTCGAAAAATGAACATCTTCAGTCTGAATCCTGCGCATACATGAAAAATCTTCATCTCTGAAAGATCCCGAGAGAGTCTCGTATGCTTGAAAGCTGGGTAAAACTATGTCAACTGACAGATTTAAGTTGCACTCAAAAGTATGAATAGCTTGGAAAATGTCAATTCTTCTTACAAATTAAAGGCAATCAACCCAAGCACCGACTACTACCAATCAATGTCCACACGGTACTTTGCTTTTGCATCTCCGCACGAGTCACGACTGATGAAAAGTCAAGTCGTACAATCTTTGCATCCAGCATGCGTGCGTGCGTGCATGCACCAAAACGTGCTACGGTCGGAGTGTCCGTCCGCTCCGAATCAATGTCTGTGGATTGGAACTGGCCGTCTCAGGTCAGGAAGAGGAGCTGGAGGAGTCCAACGTCGAGACCCTCCGGCGTTTGCCGGCCAGGAGCGAGTCCCTCGGCGAGAACTCGAAGGCGGCGGCCGCGCCGGCGACCCTGTCGAGCACCGAGTCGAGCGCCTGGCGGACCGAGGCCGCGGTCACGGCGCCCTCGCGCGACATGACCACGGTGAGTCGGACGCGGCCGCCCAGCGTGGTCACCTCCGAGCCGACGACCCTGGGCGCGAGCGGCTGCAGCGCGCGCCTCACGTCGGCGAAGAGGTCCGCGCAGCCGTCGCCGCAGCTGAGCGTCGCCTTGACGAGGAAGGCGGCGCGGTGGTGGGGTGGCGCTTGCGGCTGCTGGACGACCTCGACGGTGACCTCGTCGGCGCCGGACGGGACGGGGCAGTGCTTGCCCACCCGCGCCGCCTCGCTCTTGAGCTTCTTCACGTGGTTTATCACCTCCGCGAGCAGCGCCGCCTTGTCCATCTGCAGAAGCCAATATATCGACGGATCAGGTTCTTGGTGCCTGCCTGGTCCGGTTTCTGAACGTAACCATGCATGTAGACGTAGCAGCAGGAAGCTGGCGATGCCGCGGTTTGAAGGACGGCCGCCGCTCCGCACCGTGGCGGCGTCTGATCACTACGCAAAAGCCCATGGTCCAACCAACCTAGCTACCCAAACGAACCGGGCGAAATCCCCGTTTAATTAGGCTTTCTAATAAGGCCCTTTAAAAAAAATAAAGAAAACAATGTTTTCTTTGAAGGGCCTTATTAGAAAAGGGCCTTATTAGAAAGCCTTTCAAAGAAGCGGAGTGCGGAGAGGCTCTATGGGCGGCCCAATTATCGTCACTTCTCTTATATTTGAAATATTTATCTTTAATATTTTTATCACATAAAAAGTCTTTTGTTCTAAAAATATTTGATACATGAGAATTCTCTGTATCCTATTTTTTTTATAAAAAATGTTTCATAGACTTAAAAACTCATCATGTTTTTAACAAAAAAAATTAAAGCATGAAAAATGAAAATAAAGAATAATAAAAAGTAACAGAAAATCAGAAGAAAGCCCTCCAAAAAGGAAAAATAGAAACACAAGCTGGAGGAAGCGACAGAGAAAAAAAGAAAGGGATTAGAGACATAGAATAAGATTTGTCGCAAGGCAATGGACCATGTTTTCCTCGGAAGAAGGTAAAAAGGTATCCTCAGAACATGCCAGATATGACAATATGGCACACCGGCATCCGCGTTATAGCTATGAATGTGACAATATGGTCACACGATGCACCATCCCAACATTTGTCGACTGATCGAAGTGCGAGTGTTGCATTTGTGAGTACGTGGCTACGCTTGACTGACTGACCCGTATGCGCTGACACTTGCCACCATGGAGTCGTACAACTATCAGTGAGGATGCTGCCCTAGTCTACGACGAAAGTTCACAACTGCCAAGCAAGTTCAGATTCCACACTAGGGCGATGGGTTTTCTTCAGACTGATAGCCGCACGGTCGTCCGATTTTTCTGTGTTGCCTTGCACGCTTGGCGCCTATAGTGATTTTTCCACACAACTTCGATGAGTGGACTAGTGTCAACCTCATGCGAAAATTGAGGATCCAACCATGGGGCCATTTATGGGCATCATTCACTCTCCCAGATGTCTTAGTCTCGAGGTTCTCACCGTGTGATACTTTCATGTTGTTCCTACTCAAGGTGAAAATTCGTGAGACGGTTTAGGTGATGGGCATATGGGTGTCTTTGTGGAGTTCTAGACTCTCAACTCTTCATCGTAGGCAAATAACTTGTTGGCGGTGGAATGTGCATCGCCATGGGGATAAGAGGTACTAGGTGGAGTTTTCCTTGGACGACGACCATGGATGTTTCTCTTCTAGGAAGATGATCGTCGAGGCCACCTGGGTCGGCTGCTCACCTTGCTCTGCTCCTCTTGAGACAACTGATCACTTGATTTTTCGTTGCCCGTTCGCGGCCAAGTACTGGACCGGCTGGTTGTCCCTTCTGTGGGCTCTCCAGTGACGCGTCCTCCGCCACCTTCACTCTTTTGTGGTGTTGGCACCCGTGGAAGCATCGAAATGGTGTGGTGTTTCGCGGCCTTAGGCCCTCTCTACCCCTTTTGCTCAAGTGTTGCTGGGACGACGTTGCTCTCTAGCGAGCAAGGCTGCAGGTGGATCTTCGGCGTGATGCACATGCTTGGATTGCCATCTTGTCCCGCACTAACAAAGTTCCACCTATCTCTTTCTTCTCCCTTTGTGTACCTCTCGCTTGACGCCCCTATCTTGCTGTGGTAAAACCATCAGGATTTAAGCCCATTTTAATGGAAATTCAAGTGAGGAACCCCCTTCCCCTAATTTTTTTCCAAAAAAGTGTTGTGTTCATGTGTGTTGGCTACGTGCCTAACTTGTTATCTGCTATTGCAAACCGAGTTTATCATTTTGTTATCGTGTTGCTTTAGTAACAATATTTTCTAAAAATAACGTGAATGTTTGTGTGCACAAGATACAAATAAGAGCCTCTGATTTGCAGGATCGCAAAAATGCAAGAATAAGAAAAACACATGATTGAAATGTCATGTCCATTCAAATCCTATATGATTTGAGTTTGTTTGATTGCAACCCATAGTGGGTGTTAAGAGTTCCTATGAAATGTAGTACAAATAATTTGCTTAGGAAAAACTCCTACAAAATTCAATCATATGAATAAAACGACCAACGTAGGAAAAATTTCTAAGTATTTTAGTCCTCCATAAATCTGATGAAATTCTTTTGAATCAAATGAGCACTAACTATTGTTTTTTCCCTAGACTCTTCCAAAATTCGCGTATTGCATCCGAAGAAAAAAAATATACAGTAGAAATTAGCGACAGAACGAGAAGGAGAAGGCACTCACCTTGTCGGTGCAAGGGACCATGCTCCGGAGCGTGGCGAGGTGCGCGTTGATCCTCTCCCTCCGCCGCCGCTCCGCTTCGCTGTGGCTCCTGAGGGCCGTCGCCGCCTTCTCCTCCCGCCCTCCTCCCTTCCGCTTCAGCACGTCCGGGGCGGCGGCTGCGCCAGGCTCCCCCGTCCCGCCGTCGAGCAGGACCGACGACGTCGACGCTCCCAGCTGCTGGCCGAAGCCATGCCCATGCCCGCCGCCGAAACCACCGTAAAACCCCTCGTAGAGGCGCACTGCGCCGCTGAAGGGGCCCGAGTTCATCTCGTCCCACAAGGCCAAAGGACGTAGGATCGAGAGCGTGCTGGATGAAGCTGCAGCTACAGAGAAACCATGCAGGTGAAGTGCCGGCCGGGGGTCACTGTATGGTTTCTTGAACTGCCACGGGGGAGACAAGCTCGATCGACGCCTGCGAAACAAGGATTTTTACAGGCACCAGGGCCAAGAACGAAACACACTTTCTTGTCCCGAATGTCGCAGATCTTCACGACAACGACAAGAGAGGAGAAGCACAGACACCTCCGTTTCCCAAGATTATGTTGACCTGCAACTGGGAGCGCAGACAACGGAGGCCAACAGGAAGGAAACAACGGCGAGACCGACGGCCTGGCTCCCAAGAACACGGTGGTCCAGACAGGTCAAAGACCTTCTCCCAAGGTCAATCGCCTCAGAAATGGCGCGCGAGACCCTTGGGAGCAAAGCTTCCAACAAGATCACAGGAAAAGCAGAGCCGTGTCGTGGATGCCGTAGGAGGGCACAGGATCAGACACGAGAAGGAGAAGGGCGCAAGGATCGTAGCTTGCTCCCTCAGACTACGAGTCGCAGGAACAAGAATCAAAGAGGCAAATGGAGAGAGAGGAGTAAGCAGAAGGCAAGAACACAGAGCAGGCTCAGGTGCCCGGAGGCCGGTTGGGAGGGCAGGACCACGAGGGGAGCTCGACGCGCCGCAGCTTCCTCTGCTCGGACTCCACCCTGCTCCCGCCGGCGTCGGTCCTCGGCGTGCCGCCGTGCGCTTCCATCATCGCCATCGATGGGCTTCCGCTCGAGGGCCGGCCAGCACGGCTAGATCAACTTGGAACTGGAACTCCTCTGCTGTATGAACGGGATCATCCTCTCTTCTCACGCAGGTGGAAGCAATATGTATCCGCGTTTCCTCTCAGTTTATTGGCGATAGGCCGTTTGGACTGGGGTTTCTTTTTCCTCCGAAAATTCTGCGTGGAGAGGAAGGAAGGAGAAGAAGAGTGTTTCTTTTCTAGGGATGCTGTGGAGCTTGGAGGAAGAAGAAGAACACCTGTTGTTTTTCAAGGATGGAGAGCTTGTTATGTGTATACGTCTGATTCGTTGTTGTTTTCTAAATTTTGACACACAGGATAAGGACGTCTTGTGCAAATTCTACGCTTTGCTTGTTGGATTTGTTTTCTGGTTGCTTACTTGGCGACCTGGCTCTTTGTTAGGGTAGAAATTTTCTTGTCCTGGCGCTCCAGATGGTGCCACCAGGATTTCTGTACAACTTCACTGGTATCATCATGAAAATGAAGAGTGTTAATCTCTTTTTTTTTGAGAAAACTTTCAATCTAATTATCAACTGTCACGGTAGTCCAAAAACATCAAAAGTAAAAATTACATCCAGGTTTTTAGACCACGTGGCGACGACTACAAGCACTCGAGCGAGCCGAAGGCGCGTCACCGTCATTGCCCCTTCATCACCAAAGCTGGGCAAACCTTGTTGTAGTAGGCAGCCGGGAAGTCGTCGTGCTAAGGACCGAGGGTACCAGCGCATCAGAACAACAACCTATAAACACACGAACATAGACGAACGAACACCGGATCCATCGAAAACAAACGCTGACTGAATCCCGCAAGATTCGCCAGAGATAAGTCTCCACACGTCTTCCGACGATGCTAGAAGCGCCACCGGGATGGAGGCTAGGCAGGGAGAATCTTATTCCATCTTCAGGAAACCGCCGTCATCACGCCTTCCTGAGCAGGACACAAACCCTATCAAAACTCTAAAAAACGGCTAAAAACGAAGCTCTCCCGCCGGCAAAGTCTGGGATCCACCGCATCTCCATGTCCCTAAGGCCATAAGAGATGAGGCAGGTCGGCGGCAACACGCCGGGAGGCAACAGAAGCCCTAGTGATGGCTGCCTTTGTATGAAGAGTACTAATCTATTTTATTTTATTTTAAAAAAGAGGGTTAACACCTTCGGCCTCTGCATCAGTTGATGTATGCAACCCTTAGTTATGAATATACAATCGAAGTTTACATGGTTCAACAAGTCTCGAGATAAAACAAGCTGCCTTTGTATGAAGAGTACTAATCTATTTTATTTTATTTTTTAAAAAGAGGGTTAACACCTCCGGCCTCTGCATCAGTTGATGCATGCAACCATTAGTTATTAATATACAATCGAAGTTTACAAGGTCCAACAAATCTTGAGATAAAACAAGAAGAGCAGTAACTTTTTCCACTGCAAGCATGACTTTTGCCACCAAATTTTGCATCAGCAAGATTCAATAAGCACATGGCTGCATATATTAGGTAGAAGCGACTATTCAGTGCCTCAATCGTCAAATTTAACTGGTGATAGCAACATTACATCTACGTTTTTATATTACCCTAGATTGACTGGCCGGTCCATTCGACGCCATATCCATCCTTCAACTTCCCACCCTAGATTACACGTAGATTCTATGATTTGCAACTCTACCGGAAAAATTCAGGTAATCAACAATTCTCACAACCTTGGTGACGAGGCATTTGATGCTGTAAGCTACCCTTGTTGGTTTGCAGTACAACAACATCTTATATCTTATATGCATATCTTCATATCTTGAAACTTCTTTATCCTCCAATTGCCCTTTTGAATAACATATCTAGTTGATAGGATAGTATACATAAAGTGAATGGGCATGTATTGCTTGGGTTGTTCAACCAATTGAACATGTTTTCTATACGCCTTGCAATTTTGTTTTGTGATGATCTTGCCGGCCAACCCGGCTCTGGACTTGTTGATGTTGCCACTTCAACCCTTTTCCTTGGCTGTAGCCTCTAATAAGTGACCTATGTTATCAGCTGTTCAGCTTGACATTCTGATTCTCAAGTCGTCCTCATAAGCCTATAATAATTCGTGACAAGATGTTTGGCTTGGAAAATCGAGTCCCCTCATCCACTAAACAAGCAAAGATGTTCTTAAGAGATGACCCAACCCATTTCTTTTTGTTTGACCTAGTAGTAGTACATAAAATCAGGATGTGTGGTTGTAGAATTACAGGGTACTACAACATGTCTCACCAGGTGCATGAACCTTGCTTGGCATGGATTATCAAAGGGAAGTGCTACAGCGCGACGATTGCGCATGGTACGCCTAACGGTGTGACCGCCTCCTTCCTCCCGTGTTCCCCTTCTTCACTGCCGCACACCGTCGACGACGTCCACTGCCGCCACCGTGCAATTCGGGTGGTGTAAAATGTGGCTAACTATTGGTACTCCCTCTGTAAACTAATATACAAGTGTTTAGATCACTATTTATATTAGTTTAGAGAGGGAGTACATGAATTCTATCACCATCTCTGACGAGTTCTTTACTGGAGGTTTGTTCTTGGGAACTGGCACCTGTAGGAGCACGTACATTAGTGATTGGATCACTGGAACAGTAAGGTGTTGCTTGTCATCTTCTATAGATGGACTTGTACCAGAAGGAAGCAAAAGTGATTGGCTGGGCAGCTCAAAGCTGACAGCACCAGGGACTAGCTAATAGTTCCTTGAGGGATAATCTTGAACACCTGGCCCTTTTAGAACCATGTGTTTCAGAATTTAATTTTAAGCATTGCTGTCGTGGTGTCAACTTGTCTTCACTGGTACATTTAGAAGGAGTGTAGCACCCACCTTCCTTTTCTAGTGAAATTTATATTAGTGAAAATGTCTTTCCTTTTGGCCTTAAAGTGACTACAATACTTGAGAATGTTGTGGAAGCAGCTAATGAACCATTTGTGCTGTCGTTGTCATCTATCATTTCCGCAGGATGGCACACACAACCCAACCTTAGGATATGCAAAGGGCACCACAGCAAAAGCACAAAAGCACTTCACCAAAAGTGCTGCTCCTCTATTCACAGATATAAGATGTTCCAACTTCTTTCCGAATCAGATGTATATAGACATGTTTTAGCATGTTTATTCACTCATTTCAGTCCGGATATAAGCTATATTGAAATATACAAAACATCTTATATTTGTGAATGGAGAGAGTACCTCCTTAGGCTAAAAAATACACATCATTCGTATTTTCTCGAACGTCGTGTTCAGTGCTAAAAAGGGAGGCCCTGGCAATGGGGCTATTTCATGAAAGATACCGGGCACAGATCTTTTTAGCACTCAATCAGAAGTCACAAGGTTAAACAAACAGATGAACTAGAGTCACAAGTACACAGGTGTTAAGAACAGATGACCGCAAACAATGCACCGCAAAACAGCAACGTTTTAGTAACAAGGCCTACGATATGTAGACCACCACATCAACGACAAGGGCGATGAGAATGGATTCACTTGACCGAACAGCTTATTAACAATTGATAGTATGACTTACTGCAGTTTCTCAGTTCCTCGACGAAGCTAAGATGATAACTCCGTATGTACATGGAAATTATGGTGTACATTCACCTCTCTGTTTAAGGTATGCTTCTATAGTTCCATCAGATGCACAAGCAGTTCCTACCAGTGCAGGGCATTATGTACACAGAGGTGTGGTTATCCACAGTTTTGCACTTTGCACTGCACACAGCACCAACTCAGGTTGTGATCACATAAAAACAAACTCCTTAGCTACACTGACCGCTTTCTCTCGACCAAATAGCTTCTCAACAATGGCCAGGGCGAACTCCGTCGCAGTCCCTGGGGCTCTGCTAGTGATAAGATTACCGTCAATCACAACCCTGTTCTCACATAGGCTCCGATCAGTAAGCAAGTGCGCCATGGGTGGAAACGCCGTCGCCTTCTTCCCCTGCAAGGATGGAAAATCATCCCAAGTTAGATCAGCCCAAAAGTTATAAAATGTTTTCTCCAATATTTGGGAGCGGTGTCTTTACTGCTATCTCTAGATGAAACAAAGATGCCGTAGGAGCATAATGATTTTTAACACACATGATGTGCATATTTGTCATCACGGTACCTTCAGTAAACCGTGGGGCTCGAGGACATGAGCTGGGGAAGCACATATTGCACCATAGGCTTTACCAGATCCTGCCTGCTTCTTTAGTAAATCAACAAGTTTGTCTGTACTAGCAAACTTTTGAGCACCCGACAGACCGCCCTAGATACAATAGACGCCAGTGTAAGTGATCTTAAGAATACCACTAGACAAATAAATGAATAGCTCAACAGTTATGTACCGGCATGACAATCAGATCAAATTCCATTTTAGCAGCTTCGTCCAACATCATGTCAGCTATCAGATTAAACTTGTGACGCCGGGTCACGATTTGCAGGGTATCCTCAACTGACGCAACTGTAACATTTGCGCCTGCTCTACGCAAGACGTCTATTAAATTAAGAGCTTCAATTTCCTCTGAACCATTAGCAACTGGCACAAGAACCTGCAGGGAATATTACAGGAAAAACAATCACATGTATATCAGACTCAACTCAGATTAAGAGCCAGCACGTTTCTTGCTTAATAATCCCATATGAGCCAATTAGTTGCCAACTGATGACATGTGTTCCTGGACTATGAATAGTCTACATAAGAACATATAGGACCTTATTCTGAGTGGTAACCCGACTATGCTACATGCTTCTGTGCCCCCCCCCCCCCCCCCCAAAACACACAACCCAAATAAATGCACCATCGATCATATAAGTGGAAGTTTACAATAAAAGCAGCTTACACCAGTGACCGTTTATTTACGACAGTATCATACCACTTCCTTCTTACATAAACCAGCAATGAATATTTAATGGACAATCATGACCTGCTACTAATACAATTGTAGTTATGGCTAATAAATGCACCATAGATCATATAAGTGCAAGTTTACAACAAGGCTGCTTACACCAATGACCGTTTGTAACTAATTATTTACAACAGTAACATACCACTTCCTTCCAATTATTTACATAAACCAGGAATGTATATTTAATGAACAACCATGACCCGCTAATAGAATTGTAGTTATGACTAATAGGTTTAATAAACATCTGAATATATTGTTCTATTGTCAACATTAAGCAACGGTTTGTAATCACGGACGCTGATTTAAGATAAGACACCGGAGCAGGCTGCAATATGTCACCTTCACTAAAATGTTTGTAAACAGAAGTAATATAAAAACACATGAGAGAAAAGCAGAAGGCAAGCCAAGATGCTTGGAAATCGTTTTCTTAACAAGTGGAATCCAATTTCATCTCATACCTGAGGTGTACCACTGCATTTCCATTCAACTGAATTAAGCTCTTCGATGGTATAGTCAGCGCCATGTTGAGGGTGGACATACTAAATGAAAACAAACACCAGATAATGCAAGTTTGAGTCACTAAGATTGATGAAACATGAACCCAAAATATTCAATTCCATAATACCAGTAAACTGTTCAGAAAGAACTACTTCAAGTTATAAGATCTTGTTAACAGAGATCAATAGATGGTTTTACATCAAATCAGCATAGGTATAAATTAACAATTTCCAGGTATCACCGATGTGAACAATATTCTTTATGGCACAGAATCATCTATTCGATTTATCATGTTATTAATAGCAAAAAATCAATAACATAGCTACAGTTTATAGCTCACCAAAGGTCCAGCAACCTCCTCCATCTTCTCTTTGTCATATAGCTGCTCCACCAGAGCAAGAGCAAATTCAATTGCTGTTCCCGGACCCTGGCTGGTCACCACATTTCTATCCACCACCACCCTGGAGTTCACAGGGATCACTTCAGCAGTGAACTTCTCCATGAATGACGGGTAGCAAGTCGCCTGAAGTAACAAAGCGCAACAACAATTTTGTGAACACAATTCATCTTTCCAACAAAACCACCCTCACAACAGTCGACTGATCGTAATTCCTAAACGTTGATCAGTTATTCACCTTTAAACCTTTGAGCATGCCCCAATGGGCCAACGTCACTGCCGGCGCAGCGCAAATGGCGCCGTAGAGTCCCCCCTTCTCCGCATGCATCTTGACCATCCTCTCGAGTACTTTACATTCTCTAAGATTAACTGACCCCGGCATCCCGCCCTACACCGAATTAAGCAGCAATATCAGATGATCAGGCCATGTGTATCAGCATCTTGATGTTACAGCGAGCGCGAGCGCCAATGAAACAGTTAGGCAGACTAGGCGGTTGTTGATTGATTCAGGCAAAAAGGTTGATTTGGGAGAAGATGGAGATTGTGGTCGGAAAGGGGAGTGGTGGACGCACCGGCAGGGCGATGAGGTCGAAGGCCTCGCCTTCGAGGTCGGCGACGCGGCCGCCGGCGACGAGCTTGACCCCGTAGGCGGCCTCCACGAGGAGTCCCTCGTCCCCGGCCGGCGCGGAGGCGACGGTCGCGACGGTGACCCGCGCGCCGGCGCGGTTGAGGACGTCGGCCGTGGCGGCCGCCTCGACCGGCTCCGTGCCGGCGGCGACCGGCACGAGCACCCGCTTGGCCGGGCGGGCGGCGGCGGCGAAGGCGCGGGAGAGGAGCAGGCGGCGGCAGGAGACGGCCCGCCTCGCCAGCGAGGAGACGGCTGCGGCCATCGGGAATCCGGCTGGGGATCGCCGGGCGAGGATTCTTGCCTTGCTCGGCGGAAAGGTGGTGCGGTGCGACGCGAGGAGAGTGGGAGTCTCGCGTTCTTGCTTCGCTTTCTGTTCTTCCGGGTAGTTGGGGCCGCTACGAGTAGCCTTGATTCTCGTTCTCTTCACCCTTTCTGAGGGATTGATCCCCGTTCTTGGGCTGCTGAGTGCTGACTTCCCGTCGCTTTTTCTAGATGGAAATGTGGTTGCCGTCGTGTGTGTCAGAGAGTCTTCTCGGTCGCCGTCGGTTTTCTAGATAGAGTAGTGGTAGTGGATCATGCGCTGTACTCGGTTGGTAGTATGCTTCTGCTTGTCGTGCAACTTCTTTTGTGGATGGATAACGATGAGTGAGTCCTATCGGGGGCAAGAACATGTGAGTCTCGCCTCAGTATCCATATATTTTAGAAATTTTAGAAGAAGGCTCTAGAAGAGCCCGGAATTAATAAAACCATCAACCGACATCAATCAACATTCAAACAAACACAAAAAGCAATAGGGAGAAAACATATTGTTGTGTAAACGGCTAACCGGCTTCAAGAAAACCACTAGCAAAGCTGAGGAAGCTAATGCACTATTGCATTGTGGCTAGAAGTTGAAGAAATCCTCCATAGCGAGCAGACCACCACGTAGGAACACCAACAAGACTTTGGGGAGGAACAACCCGTAGTTGAAGGGGCACCTTTGTCAGCTCATGAGCTCTAGTCGACTCATTGTCGACCTCCCCCATCTTCAAAGGGGCTCCCTGTTCCCTCGCCCTGCCACCAAGGGGGCCAATCCATTAAAAGATGAAGACGCTCACCCGAGGGCTAAGGTGAGAAGTGATGCCATTGCCATCCGGAAGACCAAACAAGGACACCATCACCAAGCTACGGCAAGCTCAACCAAGGGAAGCTTCGGCACTGGATGGCACCTGCATTGTCCAAGACATTGTTGAGAACATTCTCCCTCTCTTCTCAACATGACATATCTTGTTCAAATTCTCTCTCTTGGAGCCAACCGAATAAATGTTTTAACTCACAAAGATACTTTCACTTTCCAGAGAAACATGTACGGTAAAATCTCGCAATGCTGGATAGAAGGATACGTAGAGCTACTGGAAAAATGTCCACATCTAGTGAGGAGCCAAACCAACAAATCCTTATCTTCATTTAGATAAACCGAAGAACAAACAACCAAAAGTTTATCTAACTCCACTTTTCTTTCTCCAACCATAGCCCTTCTAAATATCAAGTTTCTTAAAGCTCTACTAAAAGCCTCATGCACTCTAATACTGTAATCGGAGAAGATGGCCTGGGAGTTTGGATCATTGAACTGCAAAAATGCATTCTCCTATCCATATGTCTTCCAAAAACCTAGTTTTCTCTCTCCTACCAATTTGGAATATATAACAACTTAAAAATATTTTCTTAACCTCCACTAGACCTTGCTAGAAAAGTGAATCTCCAGGGTTAGAGCTCACCTGACCAAGGTTCTTATGAGCCAAATACTTTTTAGTTAGTAGATTGTGCCACAAACCATTTGTATAAAAATGTTTCTACAACCACTTAGTGATGTGGGCACGTGTTAGAATGTGTAGGTAACAATGGCCAGATCATTCACTATGATGCTAAATTAACAGTTATCTTCTCTTTTCCTACTCATAACCTCCAATATATAATCTCCATCCGTGTATGGTGATACACAAATAAAGATAATGACCCATCAGATCAACTCGTAGGTGTCGATGTAACGATCAATCCTATGTCGTTGGTAGATTTTCTCATGGAAAATCATAGAAAATACACACACCCTGGTCACCATAGACTTGGGAGTTTTTTTGTATTTCTTCATAAATTCTCCAAAATAAACTCATATTTATAATGTTCATAGCCTAGCCATTAAATAGCCAACTTACGTTCCTTTCTGGAAGGAAAATAAACAAGGGAAATGCTTCTCCTCAATCCACTGATCATTGGCGCGCGTCGATCGCCTTCGCGGTCATCCTATAAGCCTTTGATCGTACGGTGTGAAACATCCTCCTCACCACAAACACGTGCTTTCAACATGGCAGGGGACTGGAGGCACTACAAAAAATACACTTTCGTGATGATACGTGTTTCTCACAGTAGGTCGCGTTTTTTGTCATGCATGTACATCCATGACGATTTTATGACAGAATCAAGATAGTCATACCTGTGCTGTCGTAGAAGTGTTCCATGACATTATCAAAATATCATCACGAAAGTGTCCACTTCCATGACGATAAATCGCGCATCACAGAAGTGCTTTCATCAAGGGTGACCGACACGTGGCATCCACCGTAACGGAACGCCGTTAAGCTATCGGGTCGGGTTTTGGATCCGATAACCCGTTAACAGCCCCAACCAATAGGGATTTTCCACGTGTAAAATCATCATTGGCTGGAGGAGACACGTGTCAGGTCCGCGTTGGCACAGGTGTCACTCATCCAATGGGCGAGACGCGCCTATGATATGTTGACACGTGGACCGGCCCATCAAGTTTAAATGGGCCGACCCAATTGAAGGCCCACAAGATTTTGCGGACCATAATGGACCGGCCCAGCTAAAGGCCCACGAGATTTTGCGGACCATAATGGGCTGGCCCAGCTAAAGACCCACAAGATTTTGCGGGCCATAATGAGCCGGCCCAGGTAAAGGCCCACAAGATTTTTATGTGCCACAATGGGCCGGCCCAGGTAAAGGCCCACAAGATTCTTGCGGATCATAATGGGCCGGCCTAGCTAAAGGCCCACGAGATTTCGCCGACATTAATGGACCGGCCCAGCTGTAGGCGTACAAGATTTTGAGGACCCTAGTAGGCCGACCCATTAACTGGCTTCCATGTTTTGGGCCAAATGTCGGCCCATATTTGATCTAGTCCATTAATGGCCTGCCATGCTCCGGGCCTAATAGTGGCCCATATAAGATCCGACCCGTTAAAAGCATACCACGTTCTGGGCCAAATTACGGCCCAGATCAGGTCCGACCCTTTAAGAGGCTCTGGGCTCAATTATGGCCCATATCAGATTCGGCCCGTTAACTGGACACTATACTTTTGGGCCCATTTGCTAAAGGCCCACTTAGTAATTCGGCCTGATATTAGTTTTGTCCTGTTAAGGGGCCGTTTAACATTTCGGCCCTATATTAATTTCGGCTTGTTAAAAGCCCTCATATAGTTGGGCCTAACTACGGCCCGGTTTGCATCCGGCCTGCTCGCAGCCGATATCTGATTGGGACAAACAAGGACCGAGACAATTTTGACCTGTTAAAAGCCTGTGATTTGATTCGCACAATCATGGGCCGGGGTTCATTTCGGGCTGCTGCCGGCCCGAGAGATGTTCGACACGTTTCAGGCCCAACCTACATCCTGATTGCATGACGGCCCGATTATGTATCGTAATTTTACGGTTTGGCCGGTTTACTGCGAAGACATGATATATATACAGTAAAATAACTGCAGCATCGTGAATAAGAAAAAACCTAGACTATACAATAAAGAAATTACGACATATTACATCCACTGGGCAGCAAAGTTCGCCACTATGATAATAAAGCACAAGCAGACAACAGATTACATACACTGGGTATCAAAGATCGCCACCAGTGCAAATAAACACACCGACAAAATAATATACAAAACCGTCAGCACTTCAATAGAGTTCAAGAAAGGTTAGCCCTGCTGGGGAGCTGCAGCGCAAGCAGCTGAGCAAGATGATGAGACTGCGTTTGTTCAACACTTATATCTTACTCACTTTGAAAGATAAACAAGCAGACAGATGACAGGTTTTGCACATAAAAGTATCAGTGCTGACAATTCATCACATTTCTTACTGACGAATAAAGTGACATAGTTTAAAATTGCATTAACACAATATGGTATTGTTCAGGTCAAGACATGGCAGGAAATGACATTGGGAAGGAGTTGGCAGCTTCACGACACCACTGGATTACAGATCAAGAACTCATAAGTATCAATGATTAGTGTGCTGTCAATTTATACCATTTCAGATTGGCAAATAAAGAGACGGTTTAAATAATAGTAGAATGATATGACATTGTTCATAGTTAAGACATTGCAGAATATGACATTGTGCTGTAGTGGGTAGGTTCACCACACCACTGGATTACGGATGAAGAACAGAAGCATACATGCAGTGCAAAAGAAGATCACTTGCTCTGTATAGTTTAATTTACATGGTATGAAGAAGGAACTTGGTTGTATAACTAAAAACTTAAATTGAGAAAGGACAAACTTTTGTTTATGAACTACACAATAAACTTTAAACAAGCAATTTGATGCAAACACAAAAAATAAACAGCTGTTGCAGTCATGCCTAACCAAATATATACAACAAAGTTTGAAGGCTTGAGATGGACAAACTTACATTATTGGTGAAGACAGGCTCTATAAAGGCCTTGTCCATGCTGATGGGGGGGGGGGGGGGGCGATTCAAGAAGTTTACCACAGAATCTTCTTCAAAAGCATTGCCTTTATTCTACATTTTGTTAAGAGTAAATATAGATGTGATAATATACAAAAAATGGAGAATATTTAAGATAAGATGAAGAGTGATACTACATAACCAAGTAGCTATAAATGTAAGTGCAGCGATACAGGCAAAAGGTACAACCAAGAGCAATGCACAACTAAACTTCTTCAGTACCAACCTTATGGTAAGAGTAAATATAGATATGATGTGTAGAAAATGGAGGGCAAAGGAAAATAAACTGCAAAGTGATGGTACATGAACAACTACCTGTCATTATAAGTACACTGATAAAGGACAACATGTACTTACAAGAACAATGCAGAGCTAAAAAACATTGGCATTGGATATATTCTACACTAATGTAACCATTCATACAAATCAGATAATTTGGAGCGAACAATTGATAAGCAAGCTATCATGCATACTGCTGTCACATAATGAACCAGGTATGTATGCAAGTACAATGATACAGGATAACAGGTACTAACAAGAGCAAAGCAGCGGGCAACATATTTGCGATATCATGTCGTTCTTGTCAAATCGGAATTCGTTTTCGAGCAGATTTCCTGCAAAAAAGATCCGTAAGGCACACGCGGAAAAGTAGAAGTTCAAATTGTCATGTGATTTCATAGACAATACCTCATCCTGGGAACGAGACCAGTGCATAACAAGGTTTTTCCATTTAATGTCTTCTAAATTTAGCACAGGAGACTTCACCAGAAATTCGTTTATAGACTTGCCATCAAAGTGTGATTTCCTCAGGTAACACCGATACTGCTGCAATGCTTCCTTGAAAAGCACAAGCAAACTTTGCTCGTCATGACTATCCAGATTGACCCTCGCCTAGTTACAACAATGTAATGTAAATCATTGATGTGTTCAATCAACAGAAAACAGGAAAATAATAACCATGAATAATAGCACTTACACGTAAGTTGGACAGAAAGATGTGAAAATGATGTTTGTCTTCACAATAATCTTCCCATGATGGGAATATATGCACGTAGTCCCTAACAACATTGAAGAGCCACGTCACCTGTAGCCTGTATTTGAAAAAGTTCATACAGTAGAATGGCTGTAGTGTTGGCTATACATTTAATGCATGCATGCTGTGCTAGGCAAAGGAAAGTGACATGATTGGCTGGGGGGAGCTGAACGCCGGCCGTAGCGCTCGCATGGGCTGCATGCAGGCTCCTTTTCCTCATTGCTTGTGTTATCGCCCGGCGACTCGCGAAGCGCCCGCTTGGTCCTTTCTTCTCACTTCTCTCTCCTCTAGCTATGATTTTGCTGATGTGGAAGATGCTATAGCCTGCTGACTAGTCTCTATTGTACTTGCTCTTAGGCTGTACACCGTGATCAAGGAGGAGGAGAAAACGAGAAACGTTAATGTTTATTTGCTAATTAATAGTATTGCATGCAATGAACTAACCACTTCATGTTGTGTTTGATATCTCAAGTCATTAAAAGCATGCACACTCTTTATCTCTTATTGGTTGATATGTCAAGAAATAAGAAACGAGGTAGAAGTTAATGCACCGCGCCTAAGTGTTTTGGGATTATTTGGTTTTCGTAAGATGACTTACACACCTAGACGGAGGGATTACAATGGTGAGGAATAAACCAGTTAAATCTTTGGTCAAAATTTAGCACAAATTACAATGGTGAGGAATAAACCAGGACGGAGTAGTAGTTTAGAAGCCCAAATAAATTAGTGAGGCGCCTTATTGTTACTCTCCACTATGACTAGTCTTGTGGGAAAAGCGCGTGCTGTAGTCATCATCACCTGTCCACTTCCCGCATCACATATTCGCTTCTTCATCTTTGTCCGCACATAATCTCATCCAATCTTCCATCCCCGCTAAGGCGCCTCCCCCTCGTCCGAAACCCAAGCACTAACAATGGCAGAACCGAGCAGCGTCCGCCGAAAGAGTGGCTGGAATTTGCTCCCCACAGAGGTAATCAAGCTCATTGTTTCGCGTGTGGACAATCTCAGTACCATGCAAGGATCATGATGGCAGCGTGGTTTCGTTCATCAGGCAAAACTGTGTGTACACAACATACCATGCGTCTCTGCATGCATCATACCCTGATATGTGCCGCCACGCTCTGCAGCCCAAAGTAGGAGAGAGGGTCGCAAGTATCAGACTTCGACCTACTGGCTAGAGTTCCCCCAGTCAGGCACCCATCTGGTTCAAGCCGTCAGCCAATCTCCACTGCTTAATAAATAGTAACGTCTAACTGAGCCAGTTAGTTAGATGCGTACACTTGGTGTAGTAGGATCTTTATTTAGTTTGATGCATACACTTGTTCTTTTTTGTAGCCCTTTTGTAATGATGGCTGATGCTTGGTTTGGAAGAGAGAGCTGCGTCTTCACTCTTCTGGCCTGCTTACAGCTTCTGTTGCACCCCTAGCCCTGATTGCTGCTGCTGCTGTTTTCAATGTACAATCAGTAGTATATTTCATCTGTTGGTTGAATAAATGTGTTGTTAGAACGACAAACATAATGTTTTGGAAGTCGTTGCACGGTTCGATCCTTTAGTGCCCCGTACCGTACGTAGCGCATACTATTTTTTGTACGGAACACATTTCCACTTGTTGATAACATGCAGCCCACTGATGAAGGCCCAATAGAGAAGCCCATAATTAACTGGAAGGGAGGCTCTCACATGAATCCGGCCCAAGTACATGCTCATGGTCCCCTAAACATAAATTAGTAAATAAATAAATAAAGCTAAATGCTCATGCACCAGTTCTTTGGGAAAATAGGTAGTCCAGTATTTCTTTTTGAAGAATACCCAAGCTAGGCCTATTTGTTTTCTCCGAATTACTGGGCTGCAAATCTTTCAAGACAAGGAGGGATGCATTCCGGCCTGGCTTAAGAGTATGGTCAATGTCTGTTAAAAGTAATATCAAAAGGGATTGAAAATTCCAAAAAATTTATAGCAAATGGGATATAAGTTTCTTTTTTTGTTTTTGTTCTTCACTGATATCTTATACGTATTTCACTGGATTTAACATGACATAATACTAATTTATTTTTAAATTTGTTTTAGTATGGATTAAGAATATTTCGTTTCCCAGCAAAAATTTGCGAATTTTCAAAATTTCCCACATATTTAGTTAATTTTTTGACCCTGTTACTGACCAGAAAATGGCAAGCAATTCTAAAAATGGAAAACATGCTGCAATAAATTCCATATGAATTAGAAAATGAGTAAAAATTATAAAAATAATAGCAAATGGGCTGTACACGCCACATATTTCGAGGCTGACTTGTTTACGCAAGGCTTTATCAGTGAACACACGATTCTAGCATCAGTGACTGTTGGATGTCCATCCAACGGCCGACGTGCTTCTTCAATCTCTAATCTTCCTGCTCCAGCCGCCTAAACTAGCGCCGGCGGGACTGCCTGCTCCCTCCTCTTGTGGCCCGCTGTGATGCCGCGCAGGCTTCCCTGGCCCACCCTACTCCCTCCGCTGGCCTGGCCGCACACAATCAACTGCCTCCTTATTACGCGAAAAAAAAAATTCCTCCCATTGACATCTGGGGCGCACCGGTTGGGAGGCTGACCTGTGGGCCTATTAAGTTGATGCGTATGCAGGGCTTGTCAACTTAGTCAACAAATGATTCTAGCAGCAGTAACCGTTGGATTTGAATCGAACGGTCTTGCTGCTTCTTCAATCGCTGCTCTTCTTGCACCAGCCGCCCAAACCAGCGCCGAGGAGACCGCTGCTCCTGCCTCCAGTGGCCGGCTGTGCTGCCGTTAAGGCGTCATCGCCCTACTACTCCCACCGCTAGCGAGGCCCTGCGGCGACGGCAGCCTCACACCGCAGCCGAACCAGTGAACCCTCGTACTCCTCTCCGCGTGGGCATCCACTTCCGCATCTTCCCCGGCTCCGCGTCGTCCCCTTCCGAGGCCTCGCCGTCGTCCACCGCCTTGGTGCTCTCGGCGCGGCGTGTTCAACGTGGTCAACACATTCCATCGAAAGAGTAATGTACGTGGAGAGGCTGACAGCTAGGTCCACAGCCACAACCCAGTTTTTTTGTGATTTACCAAGTAAGTCGCTTTGTCAGGCCTGTTGGGCTGCAAATCTTTCAAGGCGAGGAAAGCTTTCATTCGGCTGGCCGAGAAAATGGCCCATCAGTAATGAGAAATGGGCTGTACATTTTTAAAACACATTAAACCGACAATTAGTTTCAAATATTTTTTTTCATTTTGAGATATTAAATTACATTAATTTTTATGCGTGGAGAATTTGTTGGATTTTATATTGACATACATTTACTTTTAAAATCAGTTTGAATGTGAGTCGAAATTTCGGGATTAAAAACAGTTCGGACCGCACCGAAATATGCAAAATTTCGTATAATTTTTTAACCGTGGTCACAATATGGGCTGTAATGCTAACAAAAATAATATGGGCTCCAAAAAAACCTTAATAATTAGCAAATGGGCTGTAAATTATTAGAAATAATGGCAGATGGACTGTATGCTGTTTTCCACAGATTTAAGGCTTTCCTAAAAAAAGGTTGACGCACAAGCAGTGACTGTTGGATGGCCATCCAACGGCCGTCGTGCTTCTTCAATCTCTGGTCTTCCTGCTCCAGCCGCTCAAACAAGCGCCGGCGGGACTGCCTGCTCCCTCCTCAACGCGGCCGGCTCTGCTGCCGCGCAGGCCTCACCGCCCCACCATACTCCCATCATTGGCCTAGCCATCCCTCTACTCACCCACACATGCTGTTATTCTCCGGCGACGGCAGACGAACCAGTAAACCCTCGTATAGTCGTACTACCCTCCGCGCGGGAAACAACTGCCGAGTCTTCCCTGCCTCCATGTCGTTCCCTTCCTAGGCCTCGCCGTCATCCACCGCCCTGGTGCTCTCGGCGCGGCCTGGTCAACATGGTCAACGACCGACATGCATCTTAAGTGGACTGTACGTGGAGAGGCCGACAACAGGGTCCATGGCCGCACGCAAGGAAATGCCTCCTTATTACGCGCAAAATAATGATTCCTCCACCTGATATCAGGGATCCACCGAAAGGGCCTCTGTATTTCGCGAAAAAAATGTTACCGCAGCTGACAGCTCAGACCCACCAGCTATATCTTCGCATGCAAGGAAGTGCCTCCTTATTACACACAAAAAAATGAATACTCCCCCTGTTAGCTGGGACCTAGTATAGTGGCAGGCTGACTTGTGGGCCTACTAAGTTGACGGGGACGGAGGGCTTTGTCAACTTAGTCAATATGCACGATTCTAGCTCCAGTGATCGTACGATGTCCATCCAACAGCCGTAGTGCTCCTTCAACCCCTGGTCTTCTTGCTCCAGCCGCCCAAACCAGCGCTGGTCGTGCCTCGTGCTCCCGCCTCCCGTGGCCGGCTGTGATGCGGCGGAGGCCTCACCGCCCCTACTACTCCCACCGCTGGCCAGGCCATCCCTCTACTCACCCACACCCCTTGTTATTCTACGGCGGCGGCAGCCTCACACCGCAGCGAACCAGTGAACCCTCGTACTCCTCTACGCGTGGGCATCCACTGCCGCGTCTTCGCCGGCTCCGCGTCATCCCCTTCCTAGGCCTCGCCGTCGTCCACCGCCCTGGTGCTCTCGGCGCGGCGTGGTCAACGTGGTCAAGGAACGGCTTCCATCGGACGTGGACTGTACGTGAAGAGGCTGACAGCTGGGTCCACGGCCGCAGCAAGGAAGTGCCTCCTTATTACGTGCAAAATAATTATTCCTCCACATGACAGTGGGGATCCACCGGACGGGCCACCGTATTTCATGAAAAAAACATTTGCCCCTGACTGTTGGGACCCACTAGCTACATCTTCGCACGCAAGGAAGTGCGTCCGGGCAAAAAAAAACGATTCGCCCCCTGACTATTGGGACCCACCAGCTACATCTTCGCAGGCAAGGAAGTGCCTGACAGTCGAGACCCACCTGGTCGAAGCATACGTAGCGTTGTCATTCTGGTCGTGAACGTGTACGTACATATATACTGGTGGATGTAGAGGCGCGCACGTGTCGTAGTAGAGGCGCGTACGTGTCGTAGTAGAGGCGCGCACGTAGCATGTACACATACGTACAGCGGCCAGGGTGCAAGAAAGAAAATACGGCCACGTATGTGTACATACGGGTGGGGTCTCGAACGCTACTCACGCATACGTACGGCCAGGGCTCATGTACATGGCCGGGTCAGAACAGAGAAACAACATCGTCGTCACTGTTGGAAATATGCCCTAGAGGCAATAATAAAATGGTTATTATTGTATTTCCTTGTTCATGATAATTGTCTATTGTTCATGCTATAATTGTATTAACCGGAAACCATAATACATGTGTGGATACATAGACAACACCATGTCCCTAGTAAGCCTCTAGTTGACTAGCTCGTTGATCAATAAATGGTTACGGTTTCCTGACCATGGACATTGGATGTCGTTGATAATGGGATCACATCATTAGGAGAATGATGTGATGGACAAGACCCAATCCTAAGCCTAGCACAAGATCGTATAGTTCGTCTGCTAAAGCTTTTCTAATGTCAAGTATCATTTCCTTAGACCATGAGATTGTGTAACTCCCGGATACCGTAGGAATGCTTTGGGTGTACCAAACGTCACAACGTAACTGGGTGGCTATAAAGGTGCACTACGGGTATCTCCGAAAGTGTCTGTTGGGTTGGCACGAATCAAGACTGGGATTTGTCACTCCGTGTGACGGAGAGGTATCTCGGGGCCCACTCGGCAGGACACAATCGTAATGTGCACAATGTGACCAAGGAGTTGATCACGGGATGATGTGTTACGGAACGAGTAAAGAGACTTGCCGGTAACGAGATTGAACGAGGTATCGGGATACCGATGATCGAATCTCAGGCAAGTATCGTACCGATAGACAAAGAGAATTGTATACGGGATTGATTGAATCCTTGACATCGTGGTTCATCCGATGAGATCATCCTGGAACATGTGGGAGCCAACATGGGTATCCAGATCCCGCTGTTGGTTATTGGCTGGAGAGTTGTCTCGGTCATGTCTGCATGGTTCCCGAACCCGTAGGGTCTACACACTTAAGGTTCGATGATGCTAGGGTTATTAGGAAGACTTGTATGTGATTACCGAATGTTGTTCGAAGTCCCGGATGAGATCCCGGACGTCACGAGGAGTTCCGGAAGGGTCCGGAGGTAAAGATTTATATAGGAAAAGTTGTTGTTCGGGTTCCAGGAAAAGTTTGGGTTTTTTCCGTATTGTACCGGGAAGCTTCCGGAGGATTCCGGAGGGGTCCGGAGGTCCGGAAAATGTTCCACCACGTCCAATACAGTAGCATGGGCTGTAGGGAGGCTCCCTAGCCTTAATGGGCCAGGGGCACCAGCCCCCCCAAGGCCCATGCGCATGGGAGAGGGGAAACCCTAAGGGGGAGGGCCTCCACTTGACTTGGGAGGCACTCCTCCCCCCTTGGACGGTGCCCCCAACCCTAGATGGGATCTAGGGGGGTCGGCCCCCTCTCTCCCCATGTATAAATAGTGGAGGGGTGGGAGGGCAGCCATACCCTTGCACCTGACGCAGCCCCTTGTTGGAAATATGCCCTAGAGGCAATAATAAAAGGATTATTATTATATTTCCTTGTTCATGATAATTGTCTTTTATTCATGCTATAATTGTGTTATCCGGAAATCGTAATACATGTGTGAATACATAGACACTAACATGTCCCTAGTAAGCCTCTAGTTGACTAGCTCGTTGATCAACAGATAGTCATGGTTTCCTGACTATGGACATTGGATTTCATTGATAACGAGATCACCTCATTAGGAGAATGATGTGATGGACAAGACCCAATCCTAAACATAGCACAAGATCGTATAGTTCGTTTGCTAGAGTTTTTCCAATGTCAAGTATCTTTTCCTTAGACCATGAGATCGTGTAACTCCCGGATACCGTAGGAGTGCTTTGGGTGTACCAAACGTCACAACGTAACTGGGTGACTATAAAGGTATACTACGGGTATCTCCGAAAGTGTCTGTTGGGTTGACACGGATCAAGACTGGGATTTGTCACTCCATATGACGGAGAGGTATCTCTGGGCCCACTCGGTAATGCATCATCATAATGAGCTCAAAGTGACCAAGTGTCTGGTCACGGGATCATGCATTACGGTACGAGTAAAGTGACTTGCCGGTAACGAGATTGAACGAGGTATTGGGATACCGACGATCGAATCTCGGGCAAGTAACGTACCGATTGACAAAGGGAATTGTATACGGGGTTGCTTGAGATCATCGAGGAGCATGTGGGAGCCAACATGGGTATCCAGATCCCGCTGTTGTTTATTGGCCGGAGAGTCGTCTCGGTCATGTCTACATGTCTCCCGAACCTGTAGGGTCTACACACTTAAGGTTCGGTGATGCTAGGGTTGTAGAGATATGAGTATGCAGTAACACGAAAGTTGTTCGGAGTCCCGGATGAGATCCCAGACATCACGAGGAGTTCCAGAATGGTCCGGAGGTGAAGAATTGTATATAGGAAGTGCAATTTCGGCCATCGGGAGAGTTTCGGGGGTCAACGGTATTGTACCGGGACCATCGGAAGGGTCTCGGGGGTCCACCCATCCCGGAGGGCCCCATGGGCTGAAGTGGGGAGGGAACCAGCCCATAGTGGGCTTGTGCGCCCCCCCTTGGGCCCCCCATGCGCCTAGGGTTGGGAACCCTAGGGGAGGGGGCGCCTCCACTTGCCTTGGGGGCACTCCACCCGCTTGGCCGCTGCCCCCCCTAGGAGATCCCATCTCCTAGGGCCGGCGCACCCCCTAGGGGGCCTATATAAAGGGGGGAGGGAGGGCAGCCGCACCCTGAAGCCTTGGCGCCTCCCTCTCTCCTGCTACACCTCTCCTTCTCACAGAAGCTCGGCGAAGCCCTGCTGCGGTGACTGCTGCATCCACCACCACGCCGTCGTGCTGCTGGATCTTCATCAACCTCTCCTTCCCCCTTGCTGGATCAAGAAGGAGGAGACATCACGCTGACCGTACGTGTGTTGAACGCAGAGGTGCCGTCCGTTCGGCGCTAGGATCTCCGGTGATTTGGATCACGACGAGTACGACTCCTTCATCCCCGTTCTTTGAATGCTTCCGCTCGTGATCTACAAAGGTATGTAGATGCATCCGATCACTCGTTGCTAGATGAACTCATTGATGGATCTTGGTGAAAACGTAGGAATTTTTTTGTTTTCTGCAACGTTCCCCAACAGTGGCATCAGAGCTAGGTCTATGTGTAGTTCTCTTTGCACGAGTAGAACACAATTTGTTATGGGCGTAGATGTTGTCAAATTTCTTGCCGCTACTAGTCTTATTTTGCTTCAGCGGTATTGTGGGATGAAGCGGCCTGGACCAACCTTACACGTACGCTTACGTGAGACCGGTTCCACCGACTGACATGCACTAGTTGCATAAGGTGGCTGGCGGGTGTCTGTCTCTCCCACTTTAGTTGGAGCGGATTCGGTGAAAAGGGTCCTTATGAAGGGTAAATAGAAGTTGACAAATCACGTTGTGGCTTTAACGTAGGTAAGAAAACGTTCTTGCTAGAACCCTATTGCAGCCACGTAAAAACTTGCAACAACAATTAGAGGACGTCTAACTTGTTTTTGCAGCAAGTGTTTTGTGATGTGATATGGCCAAAGTTGTGATGAATGATATATATGTGATGTATGAGATCATGTTCTTGTAATAAGAATCACGACTTGCATGTCGATGAGTATGACAACCGGCAGGAGCCATAGGAGTTGTCTTTATTTTTTGTATGACCTGCGTGTCATTGAGAAACGCCATGTAAATTACTTTACTTTATTGCTAAACGTGTTAGCCATAGTAGTAGAAGTAATAGTTGGCGAGCAACTTCATGGAGACACGATGATGGAGATCATGATGATGGAGATCATGGTGTCATGCCGGTGACAAGATAATCATGGAGCCCCAAGATGGAGATCACAGGAGCTATATGATATTGGCCATATCATGTCACTATTATTTGATTGCATGAGATGTTTATCATGTTTTTGCATCTTGTTTACTTAGAACGACGGTAGTAAATAAGATGATCCCTCATAATAATTTCAAGAAAGTGTTCCCCCTAACTGTGCACCGTTGCGACAGTTCGTTGTTTCGAAGCACCACGTGATGATCGGGTGTGATAGATTCCAACGTTCACATACAACGGGTGTAAGACAGATTTACACATGCAAACACTTAGGTTGACTTGACGAGCCTAGCATGTACAGACATGGCCTCGGAACACAGAAGACCGAAAGGTCGAGCATGAGTCGTATAGAAGATATGATCAACATGAAGATGTTCACCGATGTTGACTAGTCCGTCTCACATGATGATCGGACACGGCCTAGTTAACTCGGATCATGTTATACTTAGATGACTGGAGGGATGTCTATCTGAGTGGGAGTTCATTGAATAATTTGATTAGATGAACTTAATTATCATGAACTTAGTCTAAAATCTTTACAACATGTATTGAAGATCAAATGGCCAACGTTGTCCTCAACTTCAACGCGTTCCTAGAGAAAACCAAGCTGAAAGACGATGGCAGCAACTATACGGACTGGGTCCGGAACCTGAGGATCATCCTCATAGCTGCCAAGAAAGATTATGTCCTACAAGCACCGCTAGGTGAAGCACCTGCTCTCCCTGCAGAACAAGACGTTATGAACGCTTGGCAGACACGTGCTGATGATTACTCCCTCGTTCAGTGCGGCATGCTTTACAGCTTAGAACCGGGGCTCCAAAAGCGTTTTGAGAGACTTGGAGCATATGAGATGTTCGAAGAGCTAAAAATGGGTTTTCAAGCTCATGCCCGGGTCGAGAGATATGAAGTCTCTGACAAGTTCTTCAGCTGTAAGATGGAGGAAAATAGTTCTGTCAGTGAGCACATACTCACTATGTCTGGGTTACATAACCGCTTGACTCAGCTGGGAGTTAATCTCCCGGATGACGCGGTCATTGACAGAATCCTTCAGTCGCTTCCACCGAGCTACAAGAGCTTTGTGATGAACTTCAATATGCAGGGGATGGAAAAGACCATTCCTGAAGTATTTGCAATGCTGAAATCAGCAGAGGTAGAAGTCAAAAAGGAACATCAAGTGTTGATGGTGAATAAAACCACTAAGTTCAAGAAAGGCAAGGGTAAGAAGAACTTCAAGAAGGACGGCAAGGGAGTTGCCGCGCCGGGTAAGCAAGCTGCCGGGAAGAAGCCAAAGAATGGACCCAAGCCCGAGACTGAGTGCTTTTATTGCAAGGGAAGTGGTCACTGGAAGCGGAACTGCCCCAAATACTTAGCGGACAAGAAGGCCGGCATCACGAAAGGTATATATGATATACATGTAATTGATGTGTACCTTACCAGTACTCGTAGTAGCTCCTGGGTATTTGATACCGGTGCAGTTGCTCACATTTGTAACTCAAAGCAGGAACTGCGGAATAAGTGGAGACTGGCGAAGGACGAGGTGACGATGCGCGCCGGGAATGGTTCCAAGGTCGATGTGATCGGCGTCGGCACGCTACCTCTACATTTACCTACGGGATTAATTTTAAACCTCAATAATTGTTATTTAGTGCCAGCTTTGAGCATGAACATTGTATCAGGATCTCGTTTAATTCGAGATGGCTACTCATTTAAATCCGAGAATAATGGTTGTTCTATTTATATGAGAGATATGTTTTATGGTCATGCTCCGATGGTGAATGGTTTATTCTTAATGAATCTCGAGCGTAATGCTACACATATTCATAGTGTGAATACCAAAAGATGTAAGGTTGATAATGATAGTCCCACATACTTGTGGCACTGCCGCCTTGGTCACATAGGTGTCAAACGCATGAAGAAGCTCCATGCAGATGGACTTTTAGAGTCTCTTGATTATGAATCATTTGACACGTGCGAACCATGCCTCATGGGGACCAAGACTCCGTTCTCAGGAACAATGGATCGAGCAACCAACTTATTGGAAATCATACATACTGATGTGTGCGGTCCAATGAGTGTTGAGGCTCGCGGTGGCTACCGTTATGTTCTCACCCTCACTGATGACTTGAGTAGATATGGGTATGTCTATTTAATGTAACACAAGTCTGAGACCTTTGAAAAGTTCAAGGAATTTCAGAGTGAGGTTGAGAATCAATGTGACAGGAAAATCAAGTTCTTGCGATCAGATCGTGGGGGAGAATACTTGAGTCACGAATTTGGCACACACTTAAGAAAATGTGGAATAGTTTCACAACTCACGCCGCCTGGAACACCTCAGCGTAATGGTGTGTCCGAACATCGTAATCGCACTCTATTAGATATGGTGCGATCTATGATGTCTCTTACCAATTTACCGCTATCATTTTGGGGCTATGCTTTAGAGACTGCCGCATTCACTTTAAATAGGGCTTCGTCGAAATCCGTTGAGACGACACCGTATGAATTATGGTTTGGGAAGAAACCTAAGCTGTCGTTTCTAAAAGTTTGGGGATGCGATGCTTATGTCAAGAAACTTCAACCTGAAAAGCTCGAACCCAAGTCGGAAAAATGCGTCTTCATAGGATACCCTAAAGAAACTATTGGGTATACCTTCTACCTCAGATCCAAAGGCAAGATCTTTGTTGCCAAGAATGGATCCTTTCTAGAGAAAGAGTTTCTCTCGAAAGAAGTAAGTGGGAGGAAAGTAGAACTTGATGAAGTATTACCTCTTGAACCGGAAGTGGCGCAACTCAAGAAAATGTTCCTGAGGTGCCTGCACCGACTAGAGAGGAAGTTAATGATGATGATCATGAAACTTCAGATCAAGTTGCTACTGAACTTCGTAGGTCCACAAGGACACGTTCCACACCAGAGTGGTACGGCAACCCTGTCTTGGAAATCATGTTGTTAGACAACGGTGAACCTTCGAACTATGAAGAAGCGATGGCGGGCCCGGATTCCGACAAATGGCTGGAAGCCATGAAATCCGAGATAGGATCCATGTATGAAAACGAAGTATGGACTTTGACTGACTTGCCCGTTGAGCGGCGAGCCATAGAAAATAAATGGATCTTTAAGAAGAAGACAGACGCGCATGGTAATGTGACCATCTATAAAGCTCGGCTTGTCGCTAAGGGTTATCGACAAGTTCAAGGGGTTGACTATGATGAGACTTTCTCACCCATAGCAAAGCTGAAGTCCGTCCGAATCATGTTAGCAATTGCTGCATTCTATGACTATGAGATATGGCAAATGGACGTCAAAACGGCATTCCTTAATGGTTTCCTTAAGGAAGAATTGTATATGATGCAACCGGAAGGTTTTGTCGATCCTAAGAATGCTGACAAGGTGTGCAAGCTCCAATACTCGATTTATGGGCTGGTGCAAGCATCTCGGAGTTGGAACATTCGCTTTGATGAGATGATCAAAGCGTTTGGGTTTATGCAGACTTATGGAGAAGCCTGTGTTTACAAGAAAGTGAGTGGGAGCTCTGTAGCATTTCTCATATTATATGTAGATGACATACTTTTGATGGGAAATGATATAGAACTTTTGGACAACATTAAGGCCTACTTGAATAAGAGTTTTTCAATGAAGGACCTTGGAGAAGCTGCTTATATATTACACATCAAGATCTATAGAGATAGATCAAGACGCCTCATAGGTCTTTCACAAAGCACATACATTGATAAGATATTGAAGAAGTTCAATATGGATCAGTCTAAGAAGGGGTTCTTGCCTGTGTTGCAAGGTGTGAAATTGAGCTTAGCTCAATGTCCGACCACGGCAGAAGATATAGAAGAGATGAGTGTCATCCCCTATGCCTCAGCCATAGGGTCTATTATGTATGCCATGCTGTGTACCAGACCTGATGTAAACCTTGCCGTAAGTTTGGTAGGTAGGTACCAAAGTAATCCCGGCAAGGAACACTGGACATCGGTCAAGAATATCCTGAAGTACCTAAAAAGGACTAAGGACATGTTTCTCGTTTATGGAGGTGACGAAGAGCTCGTCGTAAAGGGTTATGTCGATGCTAGCTTCGACACAGATCTGGATGACTCTAAGTCACAAACCGGATACGTGTATATGTTGAATGGTGGAGCAGTAAGCTGGTGCAGCTGCAAGCAGAGCGTCGTGGCGGGATCTACATGTGAAGCGAAATACATGGCAGCCTCGGAGGCAGCGCATGAAGCAATTTGGGTGAAGGAGTTCATCACCGACCTAGGAGTCATACCCAATGCGTCGGGGCCGATCAAACTCTTTTGTGACAACACTGGAGCTATTGTACTTGCCAAGGAGCCCAGGTTTCACAAGAAGACCAGGCACATCAAGCGTCGCTTCAACTCCATTCGTGAAAACGTTCAAGATGGAGACATAGATATTTGTAAAGTACATACGGATCTGAATGTCGCAGATCCGTTGACTAAACCTCTCCCTAGGGCAAAACATGATCAACACCAGAACTCTATGGGTGTTCGATTCATCACAATGTAACTAGATTATTGACTCTAGTGCAAGTGGGAGACTGTTGGAAATATGCCCTAGAGGCAATAATAAAAGGATTATTATTATATTTCCTTGTTCATGATAATTGTCTTTTATTCATGCTATAATTGTGTTATCCGGAAATCGTAATACATGTGTGAATACATAGACACCAACATGTCCCTAGTAAGCCTCTAGTTGACTAGCTCGTTGATCAACATATAGTCATGGTTTCCTGACTATGGACATTGGATGTCATTGATAACGAGATCATATCATTAGGAGAATGATGTGATGGACAAGACCCAATCCTAAACATAGCACAAGATCGTATAGTTCGTTTGCTAGAGTTTTTCCAATGTCAAGTATCTTTTCCTTAGACCATGAGATCGTGTAACTCCCGGATACCGTAGGAGTGCTTTGGGTGTACCAAACGTCACAACGTAACTGGGTGACTATAAAGGTATACTACGGGTATCTCCGAAAGTGTCTGTTGGGTTGACACGGATCAAGGCTGGGATTTGTCACTCCATATGACGAAGAGGTATCTTTGGGCCCACTCAGTAATGCATCATCATAATGAGCTCAAAGTGACCAAGTGTCTGGTCACGGGATCATGCATTACGGTACGAGTAAAGTGACTTGCCGGTAACGAGATTGAACGAGGTATTGGGATACCGATGATCGAATCTCGGGCAAGTAACATACCGATTGACAAAGGGAATTGTATACGGGGTTGCTTGAATCCTCGACATCGTGGTTCATCCGATGAGATCATCGAGGAGCATGTGGGAGCCAACATGGGTATCCAGATCCCGCTGTTGGTTATTGACCGGAGAGTCGTCTCGGTCATGTATAAATGTCTCCCGAACCCGTAGGGTTTACACACTTAAGGTTCGGTGACGCTAGGGTTGTAGAGATATGAGTATGCAGTAACCTGAAAGTTGTTCGGAGTCCCGGATGAGATCCCGGACATCACGAGGAGTTCCGGAATGGTCCGGAGGTGAATAATTATATATAGGAAGTGCAGTTTCGGCCATCGGGAGAGTTTCGGGGGTCAACGGTATTGTACGGGGACCACCGAAAGGGTCCCGGGGGTCCACCGGGTGGGGCCACCCATCCCGGAGGGCCCCATGGGCTTAAGTGGGGAGGGAACCAGCCCATAGTGGGCTGGTGCGCCCCCCTTGGGCCCCCATGCGCCTACGGTTGGGAACCCTAGGGGAGGGGGCGCCTCCACTTGCCTTGGGGGGCACTCCACCCCCTTGGCCGCCGCCCCCCTAGGAGATCCCATCTCCTAGGGCCGGCGCACCCCCTAGGGGGCCTATATAAAGGGGGGGGGAGGGAGGGCAGCCGCACCCTGAAGCCTTGGCGCCTCCCTCTCTCCTGCTACACCTCTCCCTCTCATAGAAGCTCGGCGAAGCCCTGCTGCGGTGACTGCTGCATCCCCCACCACGCCGTCGTGCTGCTGGATCTTCATCAACCTCTCCTTCCCCCTTGCTGGATCAAGAAGGAGCAGACGTCACGTTGACCGTACGTGTGTTGAATGCGGAGGTGCCGTTCGTTCGGCGCTAGGATCTCTGGTGATTTGGATCACGACGAGTACGACTCCTTCATCCCCGTTCTTTGAACGCTTCCGCTCGCGATCTACAAAGGTATGTAGATGCATCCGATCACTCGTTGCTAGATGAACTCATAGATGGATCTTGGTGAAAACATAGGAATTTTTTTTGTTTTCTGCAACGTTCCCCAACACCCCTCCCCTCCAATACCTCTCCTCCTCCGCATGAGCTTGGCGAAGCCCTGCCGGAGAACTGCCACTCCATCACCACCACTCCGTCGTGCTGTTGTTGGACTCTCTTCCTCAACCTCTCCCTCCTCCTTGCTAGATCAAGGCACGGGAGACGTCTCCGTTCCGTACGTGTGTTGAACGCGGAGGTGCCGTCCGTTCGGCGCTAGGATCATTGATGATTTGGATCACGACGAGTACGACTCCATCAACCCCGTTCTCTTGAACGCTTCTGCTTAGCGATCTTCAAGGGTACGAAGATGCACTCCCTCTCTCTAGTTGCTAGTATCTCCTAGATTTATCTTGGTGACACGTAGGGAAATTTTGAATTATTTCTACGTTCCCCAACAGTGGCATCACGATCTAGGTCTATGCGTAGATTCTATGCACGAGTAGAACACAAAGTAGTTGTGGGCGATGATTTGTTCAATTTTCTTGCCGTTACTAGTCTTATCTTGATTCGGCGGCATTGTGGGATGAAGCATCCCGGACCGACCTTACACGTACGCTTACGTGAGACTGGTTCGACCGACTGACATGCACTTGATGCATAAGGTGGCTGGCTGGTGTCTGTCTCTCCCACTTTAGTCGGATCGGATTCGATGAAAAGGGTCCTTATGAAGGGTAAATAGCAATTGGCATATCACCGTTGTGGTTTTGCGTAGGTAAGAAATGTTCTTGCTAGAAACCCATAGCAGCCACGTAAAACATGCAACAACAATTAGAGGACGTCTAACTTGTTTTTGCAGGGTTTGCTATGTGATGTGATATGGCCAAAAGGATGTGATGAATGATATATGTGATGTATGAGATTGATCATGTTCTTGTAATAGGAATCACGACTTGCATGTCGATGAGTATGACAACCGGCAGGAGCCATAGGAGTTGTCTTAATTTATTTATGACCTGCGTGTCAATGAAAACGCCATGTAATTACTTTACTTTATTGCTAACCGTTAGCCATAGTAGTAGAAGTAATAGTTGGCGAGGCAACTTCATGAAGACACGATGATGGAGATCATGATGATGGAGATCATGGTGTCATGCCGGTGACGATGGTGTTCATGCCGCACCTCGAAGGTGGAGATCAAAGGCGCAAGATGATATTGGCCATATCATGCCACTTTATGATTTGCATGTGATGTTTGTCATGTTTTTTACATCTTATTTGCTTAGAACGACGGTAGCATAAATAAGATGATCCCTCACTAAAATTTCAAGAAAGTGTCCCCCTAACTGTGCACCGTTGCTAAGGTCCGTTGTTCCGAAGCACCACATGATGATCGGGTGTGATAGGTTCTAACGTTCGCATAAAACGGGTGTAAGCCAGATTTACAAACGCAATACACTTAGGTTAACTTGACAAGCCTAGCATGTACAGACATGGCCTCGGAACACGGAAGACCGAAAGGTCGAACATGAGTCGTATAGTGGATACGATCAACATGAAGATGTTCACCGATGATGACTAGTCCGTCTCACGTGATGATCAGACACGGCTTAGTTGACTCGGATTATATATCACTTAGATGACTAGAGGGATGTCTATCTAAGTGGGAGTTCATTGAATAATTTGATTAGATGAACTTAATTATCATGAACATAGTCAAAAGGTCTTTGCAAATTATGTCGTAGCTCACGCTTTGGTTCTACTATTTTAGATATGTTCCTAGAGAAAATTTAGTTGACAGTAGCAATTATGCGGACTGGCTCTGTGAACTGAGGATTGTCCTCATTGCTGCACAGAAGGGCTATGTCCTTAATGCACCGCTCAATGCGTTGAACCTCGAGCGCCATCTGTAGATGTTGGGAAACATCTGACATACATGTTTTGATGACTACGTGATAGTTCAGTGCGTACGGTTTAGAATTGTGGCACCAAAGACGTTTTTGAAATGTCGCAGAACATATGAGATGTTCCAAAGACTGAAATTGGGATTTCAGACTAGTGCCCACGTCAAGAGGTATGAGACCTCTGACAAGTTTCTTAAGCCAGCAAACTAAGGGAGAAAAGCTCAATCATTGAGCATGTGCTCAGATTGTCTGAGTACTACAATCACTTGAATTGAGTGGGAGTTAATCTTCCAGATGAGATAGTGATGATTCTCCATAGTCAGTGCCACCAAGCTATTGGAGCTTCGTGATGAACTATAACATATCAGGGATAGACATGATGATCCTTGAGCAACTCGCGATGTTTGACACCGCGAAAGTAGAAATCAAGTAGGAGCATCAATTATTGATGGTTAAACCACTAGTTTCAAGAAGGGCAAGGGAAAGAAGGGATACTTCATGAGACGGCAAATCAGTTGCTGCTCTAGTGAAGAAACCCAAGGTTGAACCAAACCCGAGACTAAGTGCTTCTATAATGAGGGGAACGGTCACTGAAGCAGAACTACCCTAGA
Organism: Triticum aestivum; assembly: GCF_018294505.1. Taxonomy (NCBI): domain Eukaryota; kingdom Viridiplantae; phylum Streptophyta; class Magnoliopsida; order Poales; family Poaceae; genus Triticum; species Triticum aestivum. The sequence goes on along the minus strand of NC_057800.1, from coordinate 134,616,545 downwards.
TACTTGGTAGATGAGAAGGCTGGCAAGGTCGATAGAAGTATTTTGAATATACGTTATATTAATGTGTACTTTACTAGTACTCCTAGTAGCACCATGGTATTAAAATACCGGTTCAGTTGCTAAGTGTTAGTAACTCGAAATAAAAGGCTACGGAATAAATAGAGACTAGCTGAAGGTGAGATGACGATATGTGTTGGAAGTGTTTCCAAGGTTGATGTGGTCAAGCATCGCATGCTCCCTCTACCATCGAGATTGGTGTTAAACCTAAATAATTTTTATTTGGTGTTTGCGTTGAGCATAGACATGATCGGATTATGTTTATTGCAATACGGTTATTCATTTAAGGAGAATAATGGTTACTCTATTTATTTGAATAATACCTTCAATGGTCTTGCACCTAAAATGAATGGTTCATTGAATCTCGATCGTAGTGATACGCATGTTCATGCCAAAAGATATAAGATAGTAATGATAGTACCACGTACTTGTGGCACTGCCATTTGAGTCATGTTGGTATAAAACGCATGAAGAAGCTCCATGTTGATGGATCTTTGGACTTACTCGTTTTTGAAAAGATTGAGACATGCGAACCATGTCTATTGGTAGATATGCATGAAGAAACTCCATGCAGATGGATCATTTGGACTCACTTGATTTTGAATCACTTGAGACATGCAAATCATACCACATGGGCAAGATGACTAAAAGGCCTCGTTTTCAGTAAGATGGAACAAGAAAGCAACTTGTTGGAAGTAATACATTTTTGATGTGTGCAGTCCAATGAGTGCTGAGGCACGCAATGGATATCGTTATGTTCTTACTTCACACATGATTTGAGTAGATGCTGAGTATATTTACTTGATGAAACACAAGTCTGAATTATTGAAAGGTTCAAGTAATTTTAGAGTGAAATTGAAGATCGTCGTGACAAGATGATGAAATGTCTATGATATGATCATAGAGATGAATATCTGAGTTACGAGTTTGGAACATAATTAAGACATTGTGGAAATTGTTTCACAACTAATACCGCCTAGAACACCATAGTGTGATGGTGTGTCCGAACATCGTAACTGCACCCTATTGGATATGGTGCATACCATGATGTCTCTTATTGAATTACCACTATCGTTTATGGGTTAAGCATTAGAGACAACCACATTCACTTTAAATAGGGCACCACACAATTCCGTTGAGACGACACCATATGAACTATGGTTTAGAAAAACCTAAGCTGTCGTTTCTTAAAAGTTTGGGGCTGCGACGCTTATGTGAAAAAGTTGTAGGCTGATAAGCTTGAACCCAAAGTGGATAAATGCATCTTCATAGAATACCCAAAAATAGTTGGGTGTACCTCCTATTTCAGATCCGGAAGCAAAAGTGATTGTTTCTAGAAACGGGTCCTTTTTAGAGGAAAAGTTTCTCTCGAAAGAATTGAGTGGGAGGATGGTGGAGACTTGATGAGGTTATTGAACCGTCACTTCAACTAGTGTGTAGCAGGGCACAGGAAGTTGTTCCTGTGGCACCTACACCATTTGAATTGGAAGCTTATGATAGTGATCATGAAACTTCGGATCAAGTCACTACCAAACCTCATAGGTTGACAAGGATGTGTACTACTTTAGAGTGGTACGTAATCCTGTCTTGGAAGCCATGTTGCTAGACAACAATGAACCTACGAGCTACGGAGAAGCGATGGTGGGCTTGGATTCCGACAAATGGCTTGAGGCCATAAAATCCGAGAGAGGATCCATGTCTAAAACAAAGTATAGACTTTGAAAGAACTACTTGATGGTCGTAAGGCTGTTGGGTGCAGATGGATTTTAAAAGGAAGACAAACAATGATGGTAAGTGTCACCATTAAGAAAGCTCGACTTGTCGTTAAGATGTTTCTCGACAAGTTCAAGGAGTTGACTACGATGAGACTTTCTCACTCGTAGAGATGCTAAGAGTCTGTTGGAATTATGTTAGCAGTTACTGCATTATTTATGAAATCTTGCAGATAGGATGTCAAAACATTGTTTCCTCGACGCTTTTCTTGAGGAAAGGTTGTATGTGATACAACAGAAGGTTTTGTCAATCCTGAAAGATTCTAACAAGTATGCAAAGCTCCAGCAATCCTTCTAAGGACTGGAGTAAGCATCTCGGAATTGGAATGTACGCTTTGATGAGATGATCAAAGATTTTGGGTTTATACAAAGTTTATGAGAAACTTGTATTTCCAAAGAAGTGAGTGGGAGCACTATAGAATTTTTGATGAGTATATGTTGTTAACATATTGTTGATAAAAATGATGTAGAATTTCTGGAAAGCATGCAAGGTTATTTGAAAAGTGTTTTTCGATGGAAAACCTGGATTAAGCTACTTGAACATTGAGCATCAATATCTATAAGGATAGAACAAAAACGCTTAATAGTACTTTCAAATGAATACATATCGTGACAAGATTTTGAAGGAGTTCAAAATAGATCAGCAAAGAAGGAGTTCTTGGCTGTGTTACAAGGTGTGAGTATTGATTAAGACTCAAGACCTGACCACGACAGAAGAGAGAGAAAGGACGAAGGTCGTCCCCTATGCTTTAGACACAGGCTCTATAGTATGCTATGCTGTGTACCGCACCTAAAGTGTGCCTTTCCATGAGTCAGTCAAGGGGTACAAGAGTGATCCAGGAATGGATCACATGACGACGGTCGAACTTATCCTTAGTAACTAGTGGACTAAGGAATTTTCTCGATTATGGAGGTGGTAAAAGAGTTCGTCGTAAAGGGTTACGTCGATGCAAACTTTGACACTAATCCAGATGACTCTGAGGAGTAAACCGGATTCATATAGTAGAGCAGTTATTTGGAATAGCTCCAAGTAGCGCGTGGTAGCTACATCTACAAGATGACATAGAGATTTGTAAAGCACACATGGATCTGAAAGGTTCAGACCCATTACCTGATAAACCTCTCTCACAAGCAAGATATGAACATACCCCATGGATGTTGGATTCATTACAATCACATAGTGATGTGAACTAGATTATTGACTCTAGTGCAAGTGGGAGACTGTTGGAAATATGCCCTAGAGGCAATAATAAAATGGTTATTATTGTATTTCCTTGTTCATGATAATTGTCTATTGTTCATGCTATAATTGTATTAACCGGAAACCATAATACATATGTGGATACATAGACAACACCATGTCCCTAGTAAGCCTCTATTTGACTAGCTCGTTGATCAATAGATGGTTACGGTTTCCTGACCATGGACATTGGATGTCGTTGATAACGGGATCATCATTAGGAGAATGATGTGATGGACAAGACCCAATCCTAAGCCTAGCACAAGATCGTATAGTTCGTCTGCTAAAGCTTTTCTAATGTCAAGTATCATTTCCTTAGACCATGAGATTGTGCAACTCCCGGATACCGTAGGAATGCTTTGGGTGTACCAAATGTCACAACGTAACTGGGTGGCTATAAAGGTGCACTACGGGTATCTCCGAAAGTGTGTTGGGTTGGCACGAATCGAGACTGGGATTTGTCACTCCGTGTGACGGAGAGGTATCTCTGGGCCCACTCGGTAGGACATCATAATAATGTGCACAATGTGACCAAGGAGTTGATCACGGGATGATGTGTTATGGGACGAGTAAAGAGACTTGCCGGTAACGAGATTGAACGGGGTATCGGGATACCGACGATCGAATCTCGGGCAAGTATCGTACCGATAGACAAAGGGAATTGTATACGGGATTGATTGAATCCTTGACATCGTGGTTCATCCGATGAGATCATCGTGGAACATGTGGGAGCCAACATGGGTATCCAGATCCTGCTGTTGGTTATTGGCCGGAGAGTTGTCTCGGTCATCTCTGCATGGTTCCCGAACCCGTAGGGTCTACACACTTAAGGTTCGGTGACGCTAGGGTTATTAGGAAGACTTGTATGTGATTGCCGAATGTTGTTCGGAGTCTCGGATGAGATCCCGGATGTCACGAGGAGTTCCGGAATGGTCCAGAGGTAAAGATTTATATATGGAAAGTTGTTGTTCGGGTTCCAGGAAAAGTTCAGTTTTTTTTGATATTGTACCGGGAAGCTTTCGGAAGGTTCCGAAAGATTCCGGAGGGGTCCGGAGGTCCGGAAAATGTTCCACCACGTCCAATATAGTAGCATGGGCTGTAGGGAGGCGCCCTAGCCTTAATGTGCTAGGGGCACCAGCCCCCCAAGGCCCATGCGCATGGGAGAGGGGAAACCCTAAGGGGGAGGGCCTCCACTTGACTTGGGAGGCACTCCTCCCCCCTTGGCCGCCGCCCCCAACCCTGGATGGGATCTAGGGGGGCCAGCCCCCTCTCCGCCCACCTATAAATAGTGGAGGGGTGGGAGGGCGGCCATACCCTTGCACCTGGCGCAGCCCCTCCCCTCCAATACCTCTCCTCCTCCGCATGAGCTTGGCGAAGCCCTGCCGGAGAACTGCCACTCCATCACCACCACGCCATCATGCTGCTGTTGGACTCTCTTCCTCAACCTCTCCCTCCTCCTTGCTGGATCAAGTTGCGGGAGATGTCTCCGTTCCGTACGTGTGTTGAACGCAGAGGTGCCGTCCGTTCGGCGCTAGGATCATCGGTGATTTGGATGACGACGAGTACGACTCCATCAACCCCGTTCTCTTAAACGCTTCCGCTTAGCGATCTTCAAGGGTATGAAGATGCACTCCCTCTCTCTCGTTGCTAGTATCTCCTAGATTGATCTTGGTGACACGTAGGAAAATTTTGAATTATTGCTACATTCCCCAACAGTCGTGTTCATGGGGAGGCAACGAAATGCGTAGTGTTCATGGGGAGGCAACGGAATGCGTCGTGTTCATCGGGAGGCAACAGAACGTGTGGGAGCCAACCGGCTGGGTCGGAACGGAATGCGTGGTCGTGTTCATCGGGAGGGCTTGGACGGAACATGCGATGGAAACGAGGCCTGAACGGGGTCCTGTTGATCGGGAGGGGTCTGGCGTACCGCAAAACGGAGGAAATGGACCTCCTATGGTCGAAACGGGGGTCCTGTTGATTGGGAGGGGTGTGGCGTACCGCAAAATGGACGAAACAGGCCTCCTACGGTCGAAACGGGGGTCCTGTTCATCGGGAGGGGTGTGGCGTACCGCAAAACGGATGAAACGGACTTGTGTTGGGGCGCTACGGTCGAAACAGGGGTCCTATTCATCGGGAGGGGTGTGGCGTACCGCAAAACGGGACTCCACGGGATACTGTTCATCTCCACCGTCGACCTCCTCCAGCCTCCACGGGCTACCGTCGACCTCCTCCAGCCTCCACGGGCTCCTGTTCATCCAGCCTCCACCGTGCGCTACTCCATCGGCTACTGTTCAACCACCCCTCCACGGGCACCCCTCCACCGTCTATGATTCATCCAGCCCTCCACACCACGGTGTCCTGTTCAACCACCCCTCCACGGGCACCCCTCCACCGTCTACTATTCATCCAGCCCTCCACCTCACCATAGGGTCCTATTCATCCAGAGGCAACGCCACCGCTCACTGTTCATCCAAATCCCCCTGCAACGCTCACTCTTCATCCCAGAGGCAGCATCGATCGGCTTCAGTTAACAGCAATAGCGAAGGAATCACTCGATCGGGTTCAGTTAACAGCCATCGATCGATCGCTCGGGTTCAGTAACGCGTGGCCTGCAGTGCAATCGCTCGGGTTCAGTTAGAGCCCAACGCTCGCTCGGGTTCAGTTAGAGCCAACGCCTCGCACACACGCGCGTACATGTACGAGAGAAATGCGCATCGCTCGGCCCCGACCTCCCACCGTAACCAGGAACTCCCCGAAATTTTCCTCCCCCTCGCTTCTACCACGGTTTTTTCCGTCATGGACGGCCCAAAGAATGTCATGCAGCTGCGTCTCCGGCCCGCCCAGGACGAAAAGCCCATTTTCTGTCATGACTTTTTGTCATAGAAGTAGGAGCCCACCACATCTATGATGATACCAAGTTTTTTTCACAATTATCGTCATAGAAGTGTCATATGTATGACATCAATTTTTTTCATTCGGCCCAAAATGTCACGGATGTGTCTTTTTTTGTAGTGAGGGCTCGAATTGGAGCAAGCCCCGACGATGGCCGCGGCAGATGGAGGAGGGACGGGGCGACTCCGGTGGGCTAGGGAGGCAGTTGAGTGGGTGGTGAGGAGCAGAGGGACTCAGGGCATCTATATATAGCGCCGGGGAGGGCTCGGGAGCAGCCGAGAAGCTGCAGGCAAGCGGCCATGGCGATGGCAGAGGCTGCAAGTCACGGTCAATCTCGATGGTGACTCGATGACGGTGAGACAGGATGGGGCAGAGGCAGAGAAGTGACAACGCAATCACGAGAGAGCTATTGTACAAGGTTAGACGACAGGGGAGGCAGGGGAACGGACGAGCACAATGGATACAAAGGCTAGAGCGCGCTGTTTGGCATGCCAGCCCCGTGATCACCGCATGAACACGGTGGTGACACGTGCTCTGGGCTGCCAGACCGTGTCTGCGAGATAGACCAGTCAACAGAGGGTGCCAAGGAGGAAGGAACCAAGGGCAGGGGCAAAGAAGAGATTTGCACATGTCCCCAAAGCTGATCAATAACAAGGTGTTTGATGTGAAGTGAGGGAGATACAAGAAGAGATAGGGACTAGTCTTTTCCTGAGAGTGATCACATACTAAGATGACCATCTCTACAAATTTTCAGCCCATCTAGATGAAGATACATAGCACTTGGTGTAGAATGTACCCCACTGGCCAGAAATGCAAAGTATGAAGTAGCACTCTCATGACAAAAGGGTTTGAGCTGAATTTTGGAGGAGATGAGCTATATAAGCATATGAAGGCACTGTAAAAGTTTCATACCATTTGGAAATACCAAAATGGTACTTGCTTCACAATGCAGCTCTCCAAACAGAATTTTGGAAAAATATAGAGAAATAATGGCTTGATGAAATAAGTCCAAATTTTGTGGCGAGGGTTTGTATGGGTAGGAGCATGTCCTAGTAAATTTTCAGCAATAATGAAGCAATATAAAATATAGTTGCTTCACAACCTGAAAATCTGACCAGAAACTAAGATTTGAAGGTGTACTCACATGGATAATGTAAATGAGTTGAAATTTGGTGGAGAGTCATGATTTGGGCATATTAAGGAGCTTGCAAAATTTCAACTCATTTTGATATTACTAGCTAGTATTGCCTTCACCAAGGCTTCCATCTGACAGAAACTTGGGAAATTTGCTGAGGAAGATTCACTAGGCCAATTGAGTTGAATTTTGACATGAGAAAATGATGGTTAGGAAAGAGTGCCCAAAAAGTTTGGGGGCAAACAAGCAAACATAAATAACACTTCCTTCTCAAAAAGCTACTTAGGGTAGAATAGGAAAAGGAATACTTGTGAATTATTTTTGAACTTGGCAAGGAATAATTTTGACATATCTTTTAAAGATATGTCCCATTGGATTTATGAGAATTTTGTGGGATTCAACGGCAAAGCAGAAAGGTTGGTTGGTTCACAACCTAGGGAAAACTGGGTTATTGCTTTAATAGGAAAAATGAATCTTCCCAATAAAAAGAACATCGGGACATGGACTAAGATAAAAATGACATGATCTTGGGATGGAGTTGAGGATGACAAGCCACTTAGGAGCCTAGGAAGATATGATCTTCCCAAATTTCTAGACCACAAAGCCACAGAAAAAGAAATCAAAGCAATAATCCAAAGAAATCCAAAAGAAAAAGAAAAAGTCAAAATACAGGGTGTTTCATGAAGCGCGTATTGTATTGTTGCTACTAAGGAGAAAACGACGGGGTTTAATCATATTGCTTGGTTTTATTTTGTCTACATTATGTCACCATACTTCATGCATTACTCTGTTTGTTATGAACTAAATACGTAGAGAGGCAAGCATAGAAGTGCTCTTGGAGTGGAGTAATAGTAGTAGAAGAAGGCAGGAGTCGGTCTACTTGTCACGGACGTAATGCCTATGTACATGATGATGACATGAATGATGACATAACTATGCACTTTTCTATCAATTGCCCAATAGCAATTTGTCCATCCACCGTATCTATTTTTATGAAAGAGATGACTCTAGTGAAAATTATGGCCCTAGGGTCTATTTTAATCATATTACCAAAATAAAAAATACCTTCCTGCAATTTATTATCTTCTTTTTTACTTTGAAAATTATCTATCACCTATTAGCAGATTTAATCCTTGCAATTAACGTGTATAAGGGGATTGACAACCCTCTTGCCCATGTTGGGTGCAATTATTTGCTCTTGTGTGTAGGTACTGTTGACGGTTGTTTGCGTGGTTCTCTTATTGTTTCAATAACCTTGGTTGTCTACTGAGGGAAATACTATCCGCTACTACATTTCTTCGCCCTTCCTCTTTAGGGAAAATCCCAACACAGCTCACAAGTAGCACGGTTCCGGAAGTACTCCTGTTTGGCCTGAACATACTCCGGATGCTCCTGTGAGAACCTCGCCATCGCCGCCCCGTCGCTATCATCGGGACCAATGATAATTTATAACCCACAAGTCTAGGGGATCATTTGTAGCTTTCTTCGATAAATAAGAGTGTCAAACCCAACGAGGAGCTAAAGGCATAACAAATATTCCCTCAAGTTCTATCGACCACTGATACAACTCTACACACACTTGACGTTTGCTTTATCGGAAACAAGTATGAAATTATTTTGTAGGTGTGATGCTAGAACTACTTTGCAAGAATAAAACTAGAAGTACTTTGCAAGATAATAAAAGTTAGGTGTTTAGTAAAAGGGTTTGTGTCAACAAGAAAGTTATTTGTCCCTAGGCAATCGATAACAAGTACCGGTAATCATTCTTGCAATTCTGTACGAGGGAGAGGCATGAGCTAACATACTTTCTCTACTTGGATCATATGCACTTATGATTGGAACTCTAGCAAGCATCCGCAAGTACTAAAGATCATTACGGCCGTGAAACCCAACCATAGCATTAAGTATCAAGTCCTCTTTATCCCGTATGCCATAGCCCACCTACTCGGGTTTAAACTTCTGTCACTCTCGCAACCCACCATAAGCGAACCACAAACATATTGCAACACCCTACAACAGGGTCCCCTCACGTTTGCGCAAGAACGGAGGGCACCGTAGGACAACACCATAAATAAAATATACAATCATACCAACCAAGATCACGATTAACCCACAGGACAAAACAGATCAACTCAAACATCATAGGATAACCATAGATCATTGGAAAATAATATATGGAGTTGAGCACCATGTTTAAGTAGAGATTACAGTGGGGAGAAGAGGTGTTACACCGCCGCATAAAGGGGGAGAGAGTTGGTGTTGACGGTAGCAAGATTATTGATGTATATCGTCGTCCCGATCGTTGCCCCGACGGCACTCCGGCGCCACCGGGAGCGAGGGGGAGAGAGCCCCCTACTTCTTTTTCTTCCTTGGCCTCCCCCCTAGATGGGGAGGAGAATTCCCCCTCTGGTCCATGGTATCCTATGGAGGCGGAGGGGCGGGAGCCCCTCCGAGATTGGATATCCCTCTCTGTTCCCGTCTGTTTCGCGTTCCCCAGATCTAGCCCTTCACTATTTCTTAAATTCCCGGAGATCCGTAACTCCGATCGCGCTGAAATTTCTACACGTTTTTTCCATAAATTATCTTTCTTGCACCAAAAGAAGGGCCCCAACCGACCTTCGAGGAGGACACAAGACACCCGGGTGCGCCAGGGGGTGCCTGGCGTGCCCTGGTGGGTTGTGGGCTCTGTGGGCCCCCGTTTGCGTTGATTCCACCTCCCAAAAATCACATAAATTTGAAAATAAATCTCCGTAAATTTTCATCGCGTTTGGACTTCATTTGATATGGATTTTTCGCAATACAAAAAACATGCAACAAACAGAAACTGGCACTGGATCAATAGGTTAGTCCAATAAATCATATAAAAAGTTGCCAAAAATATGTGAAAGTTGTATAATATTGGCATGAAATAATAAAAAATTATAGATACGATGGAGACGTATCATCATCCCCAAGCTTAATTCCTGCTCGTCCTCAAGTAGGTAAATGATAAAAAGATAATTTTTGATGTGGAATGCTACCTAACATAAACTTGATCATATATCTAATCATGGCATGAATATTAAGACATAAGTGATTCAAAGCAATAGTCTATAATTTAAAATAAAGACATCAATACTCAGGCATCCCAACAAACAATCATGTATTTCAAAATATCAACGCTAAAGAAAGCCATCCCTACAAAATCATATAGTCTTGTCATGCTCTGTCTTCTTAACACAAAGTATTTATCATGCACAACCCCGATGACAGCCGAGCAATTGGTTCATACTTTTTAACGCGCTTCAGCTTTTTCAACCCTCACGCAATACATGAGCGCAAGCCATGGATATAGCACTATGGTGGAATAGAGTATGATGAGGGGTAAATATAAAGAAGACAAAAAGTAAGAAAGTCTCACACCGATGCGGCTAACCAATGGGCTATGGAGATGTCCGTCAATCAATATCAATGTGAGGAGTAGGGATTGCCATGCAACGAATGCACTAAGAGCTATAAGTGTATGAAAGCTCAATATGAAAACTAAGTGGGTGTGCACCTATTCCTATAATGAAAAATTCCCACTAGTATATGAAAGTGACAATATATGAGACTCTCCATATGAAAAACACGGTGCTACTTTGAAGCACAAGTGTGGAACTAGCATCCCCCTTCTCTTTTTATTTATTTATTTCTTTTCCCTTTTTCCTTTTTCCTTTTTTAATATTTTCTCTCTCTCAATGTCCGGAGTCTCATCCCGACTTGTGGGGGAATCATAGTCTCCATCATCCTTTCCTCACTCGGGCAATGCTCTAAAAAAGAATAATGATGATCATCACACTTCTATTTACTTATAAAAAATAAAAATTACAACTCAATACATATGACAAAGTATGACTCTATATGAATGCCTCTGGAAATGTACCAGGATGTGCAATGATCTATCATAACATGTATGAAAAATGATGAACGGTGGCTGAGCCACAACTACTATGTCAGCTATATGATCATGCAAAGCAATATGACAATGAATGATCAAGTCATCAAACGGAAGCGGTGGAAGTTGCATGGCAATATATCTCGGAATGGCCATGGAAAAGCCATAATAGGTAGGTATGGTGGCTGGTTTGAGGAAGATATAACAAGGCTTATGTGTGATAGAGCGTATCGTATCACGGGGTTTGGATGCACCTGCGAAGTTTGCACCATGTCTCGATGTGAGAAAGGGCAATGCATGGTGTCGTAGAGGCTAGCAAATTGCGGAAAGGTAAGAGTGCGTATAATCCATGGACTCACATTAGTCATAAAGAACTCATATACTTATTGCAAAAGTTTATTAGCCCTCAAAGCTTAGTACTACTACGCATGACCCTAGGGGGATAGATTGGTAGGAAAATACCATCGCTCGTCCCCGACTGCCACTCATAAGGAAGACAATCAATAATAAATCATGCTCCAACTTCATAGCATAACGAGAGACTATATGTGCATGCTTCAGGCATCACAAACCTTAACACCTATATTCTTACTAAACACAACCATTTACTAGTACCTCCCACATATTCCATCTCTATATCGCAAAACTATTGCAAGGAATCAAACATATCATATTCAGTGATCCATAAGTTTTATGTAGGATTTTATGACTAACCATGCAAATGACCAATTCATGTTGACTCTCTAGATAGATATAAGTGGAGCATGAGAGTTTAATTCTTTCTACAAAATACCATGCTATAATAAATATAAGTGAAGCAAAAGAGAATTCTTCAAACAACGGTTTTCTATGTGAAGAGAAACAGGCAATCCAAACTTCAAATGATATAAGTGAAGCACATGAAGCATTCTATAAAGCCATACTCAAAAGATATAAGTGAAGTGCAATTAGCATTCTATAAATTAACCATGTACTATCTCATACCAACATGGTGCATAAAAGAAAAATTAAAACTAAATGCAAAAGACGCTCCAAGATTTGCACATATCACATGAACGAAACGAATCTAAAAACATACCGATACTTGTTGAAGAAAGATGGGATGCCTTCCAGGGCATCCCCAAGCTTAGATGCTTGAGTCTCCTTGAATATTTACTTGGGGTGCCTTGGGCATCCACAAGCTTGAGCTCTTGCCTCTCCTCCTTCTCCTCACATCGAGACCTCCTCGATATTCGAACACTTCATCCACACAAAACTTAAGCGAACTTTTAGTGGCGGGGTTAGTGAATATGGCAATGAAATTCCATCATGTACTGCTGCAACATTATTGTATAATTATAAACAAACATTACCCATTGTATGCTATCACAATTCGATGGCCCCAAGTCAAGGAGGCTTCAACAAGAATTCAAACATACGCAAATAATGAAGCTATAACAACAATCTGTGAAAATAGGACAGTCTGTAAAGATTTGAACATCCACCATACTTCTGTAACTCAAAAAATTCTGAAAAATTAGGACAAAATAAAAAATTTGTATAGAAAGACTGTGCAAAAAGTTTCAGAACCGTTTGACGTACCAGTAAAAAAAATGTAAAATCGAGCACTACAGCCAAGGTTTCTGTTTTGCACCGCACAAACCAACAAGCAATTTAATCATCCTAAAGGCAAATCTTGGCACATTATTTTTGTAATACAATGGAATTGTACAAGGGGATAATTATTTTTGTTGAAAATTTTCTGTAATTAAGATTCACAAAGTTTCCTTGAGCATGAACAAAGTTCAAGGAGCTCCCCCACTTCAACAATGCTTGTCTCTCTCACTTTCACTTTCCTTTTTGAAAAGTTTTGTGTTCCCCTCTATATTTTTTAACTTTATAAAAGCACTCAACATAAAGAAATGACTCTATAAAACTTCCAGATTGTCTCCCTGGCAGCGCTTTCTTTAAAGCCATTAAGCTAGGCATAAAGTGCTCAAGTAATGAATCCACCCGGATCCCAAGGTATATCAAAGCCAATTTGAATCAACAATGATTTAGCATTTAGTGGTGAGCACAAAGAAACATTTATGTTGCAATGACGAAGTCTAACTCTCTTCCTATGCATCGGCATGTCATACAAGAACAATTCATGCGCATCAAGTAAAGGCCAATACATAGCATAAGTAGTTTCTTGCAATTTTATCATGTTGGAAACATAGAAAGGCAGAGACGTAGTTCCTCTCTCATAATAATTGCATGTAGGAGCAGCAAGCACATGCATATTATATTCATCAAAATCATCATGTGCAACGGTAAAAGGCAACCCATCAATATAATTCTTAACAAGAGCAAACTTCTCCGATATAGTGTAGTTGGGAGAATTCAAAAATATAATAGGACTATCATGTGTGGGTGAAATAGCAACAATGTCATTCTTAACATAAGGAACTATAACAAGTTCATCTCCATAAGCATAATTCATATTGGCATCTTGGCCACAAGCATAGCAAGCATCAAGTTCATCAAACAGGGATATTTCAAATGAATCAACGGGATCATAACAATTATCATAGCATTCATCCTTTGGTAAGAATGAAGGGGCATTAAATAATGTATGAGTTGAAGAGTTACTCTCATTAGAAGGTGGGCACGGGTAGCTAATCCGTTCTTCCTCCGTTTGTTCTTCGCTCTCCTCCTCATTCTTTTCATCCAATGAGCTCACAGTTTCATCATTTTCTTCTTCCATAGACTCATGCAAAATGTTAGTCTCTTCTTGGACAGCGGAGATATTCTCAATAAATGCATCAATATCGCAATTGTATTTATAATTATAATAGAAATATTTAAGAATAGCAAGATTTTCAGGTCTATATCCAACATCCACTACTGCAGGATGCTGCTAACGCGACACTACGATCAGAGACCCTTTCATGAAACCGTGTGTGATGCATTAATCACAGACGGAGATGTAAAAAACCTGTCAAATAAGGTGCAAAACGTTTGCAATGGAGGATGCATCAAACACGGTTCAGATTTTAGTTGCGTGTGCGATCTAGGGCATATGGTTCAGTCCAATGAACTGTTTGTGATGAGGCAGAACAAAAGAAATGGGCAGCCTGATGAAGGCGTGTGCGATATAGAGCATACGATTCACTCGGTTGAACTATTTGTGATTAGGCAACACAAAAGAAACAGGCAGCCAGATGAAGAGTTGTGCGATATACAACATAAGGCTCACTCGGATGAACTGTTTGTGATTAGGCAACACAAAAGAAATAGTCAGCCAGATCAAGGTGTGTGTGATTGAGGGCATATGCTTCAGAAGGATTAACTGTTTGCGATTAGGCAACAGAATAAAAACGGGTAACCCAGATCAAAGTGCCTGCGATTGATGGCATACACTTCACATGGATGAACTGTTTGCGATTAGCCACAACAAACTGAAACAATTAGATAGATCAACGTGTGTGCACTAGACGGGCACACCCATTCTAATTAAAAGCAGCATGTGCGGTGATAATAAAGAGCACGCACGGTTGCTGGAACAAGACATGTGCTGACATTGCCTATTGTGGTGCACCCTATGGTGCAAACGCCACGTACGCGGCCGAGAAGGCATACGTGCCCACGTAACGCCTTCCGAGAATAGTGCCGCACTTATAACCGTCAGTAAATTTTTAGCATGCCTCCCGTCACAATTTTTTTAGAAGAACAGGGAGGCCGCGTCCCGTCACATTCCAAATTGCAAACCTATTCACACCGATCAAAACCTAAACGGTTTCCCACTTAGGAGCGTATTACTACGCGGATATAAATACTACTACTCGAAGATTACTGCACATTCCTCCTCAACTCCTCATCCACAAAAAGTCAAAAACAAACAAGTCATTCATCATCGTTCCCTTGTGTCCGCCATGGCCAGCGTGAGTTCTGGGTCGAGAGATTGCCACTAGGGAGAGGCGAGCCTAAAAGCGGGAGCACGAGAGATGTCCCGCCTCGCTGCGAAAGCAGCCAACATGTCCCGCCGCACGGCCGTAGCAGCAGAGAGGTCCCACCACGCCACCGAAGCAGCATGGAGGACCCGCCGTGCCGTCGATGCAGCAGACTGGTTCGGCCGCGCCGCGGAAGCAGAAGAGATGTCCCGCCGCACCGCGAATGCAATAGAGATGTCCTCCTGCGCCGCGGTGGCCTAGGAAAATGCCTCACGGGCAGGCGACGACTCTTACAGGCGCATGCGTGCCCTCGTCCTTAGGCAGATGGATCAGATCTCCAGGTGGGCGAGGTTGCAGGATGACCTACAAGCCTCGTTGGAATAGTCTACCAACGTCATCCAGCAACTAAATGAGAGCAATGCAAAGCTCCAGGCCGAGCGTGACCTGCTAAGGGCGAAGATCGTCGGAAGTGCGGAGCAGCAGGAGCAGACCACTGCCTTGTTGAAGAGGACCGGCGTCATTGTCGAGAAACTTATGGACGAGAATGCCATGCTGCGCATCGAGCGCAGAAGGCTGGTGGAGGAATCCGTGGATGCTCTCAACCAGCATCTTGAGGACAAGAAATAGCTCGTCGCCGCTCGCCGCGGAGATTAGTTCCCGCGGCCTGCAGCAACACATCAAGAAAGTAGAGATCAACGAACCAGATCGTTGTCTTCCTTCTTCTTTTGCCCTTTTGTATTTCGGGCGTTGCCGCATGTGGCTTTTTTTAATTATGTTTCTAAATATGAAAGACAATTATTATCCACTGTCATCGTCCTTATATTCATCATGCTTGCTATAAGTCGCAGTCGATGCTATATAGGTCCGTCGGATCTTACATCAAGATCCGTGCAAAACTTTTTTTTTTCAGATTTTCATTTTTCTCTGTTAAATCTCAGTCCAGTGAGACATATAGCCACGCCGTAGAACAGGTGCTTAGGCGCCATTAATGGAGACGTTGGGAGGGAGGTGCGCGGCGGGTAGCGGTCAAAAGGGCTCTCCTCCCGATGAGCGCAGGGGTTTGATCGCATGCCTCCTGTACTCAAATAGCTACCCCTCACGGCACCTCCTAGCCAATAAAGACGCGTGGCTGCATGTAATTGGTAAGTCAAACGCCCACGATTTTAATAATACTTGTGTTTCCGATTTGTAACGTGACAACACTTGTTCCAAAATGACTTTGTTGATTGTTAATGTGTGCACGTTCGCAAATCGGACAGAAAAATTACCACATCATGTTGGTGCCATGTCATGAGACCATGCCAAGTTTCATGATTTTCAAGCGTGTTTTGGAATAATAGGTATAAAAAACCAAGTTTCTCAATCATTCCAGCCGAGCCACGATGCCCAGATATTTGAATTTCACTCCCATCTCTTGCATGGGACCTAGAAATTCACCCATGTGTATTTTCAAACAACTATGGTGCAATGGAGCATGTGCTTGTAGTTCGAATTTGAATTATGCACATGAAATACCCAAAAACTCAATTAATGTATAAAAAGGCCAAACGAACCCGAAATAATTCCAAAATTTAGCACGGTAGTTCTATTTGGTCTAATCTGTCTGTGTAAAAAAACTAAGGCGGGAGAAGGCAGTGTACGTATGTCATTTCGCACATGGAGATGACACGTTCCCTCTCGGAACCACGAGCCTTCTTGAGGGAAACTACGGTTTGCAAGAATCTTACACCAAAGCTTGTCCCAATTCGGCCAAAAAAAATTACTGCAGCATGTTGGTGCCATGTCATGAGACCATGCCAAGTTTCATGATTTTCATGCGTGTTTTGGAATTACTGTAATTAAAAAACCAAGTTTCTCAACCTTTCCGGCCGAGCCACGATGCCCAGATGTTTGAATTTCACTCCCATATCCTGCATCGGACCTAGAAATTCACCCAAGGACACACATGTGATTTTTCAAACAACTTTGGTGCACTGGAGCCTGTGCTTGTAGTTCAAATTTGAATTATGCACACTAAATGCCCAGAAACTCCATTAATGTATAAAAAAGGCGAAACGAGCCCGGAATAATTCCAAATTTTAGCATGGTACTTTTATTTGGTCTAATCTGGCTGTGTAAAAATATTAAGGCGGGAGAAGGCAGTGTACGCATGTCGTTTCGCACACGGAGGTGACACATTCCCTCTCGGAACCACGAACCTTCTTAAGGGAAGCTCCGGTTTGCAAAAAGCTTACACCAAAGCTTGTCCCAATTCGGCCAAAAAAATTACCGCTGCATGTTGGTGCCATGTCATGAGACCATGCCAAGTTTCATTATTTTCATGCGTGTTTTGGAATTACAGGATTGGAAAATCAAGTTTCTCAATCTTTTCGGCCGAGCCACGACGCCCGGATATTTGAATTTCACTCCCATATCTTGCATGAGACCTAGAAATTCACCCAAGGAAACACATGTGATTTTTCAAACAACTTTGGTGCACTGGAGCCTGTGCTTGTAGTCCAAATTTGAATTATGCACCTTAAATGCCCAGAAACTCAATTAATGTATAAAAAGGCAAAACGAGCCCGGAATAATTCCAAAATTTAGCATGGTACTTCTATTTGGTCTAATCTGGTTGTGTAAAAAAATTAAGGCGGGAGAAGGCAGTGTACGTATGTCCTTTCACACACGGAGGTGACACGTTCCCTCTTGGAACCACGAGCTTTCTTGAGGGAAGCTCTGGTTTGCAAGAAGCTTACACCAAAGATTTTCCCAATTCGGCCAAAAAAATTACCTCAACATGTTGGTGCCATGTCATGACACCAAGTCAAATTTCATGATTTTCAGCCATGTTTTGGATTATCAGGAATTAAAAAACCAAGTTTCTCAATCTTTCCGGCGACGCCCAGATATTTGAATTTCACTCCCATCTCTTGCATGGGACCTAGAAATTCACCCAAGGAAACACATGTGATTTTTCAAACAACTTTGGTGCATTGGATCCTGTGCTTGTAGTTCAAATTTGAATTATGCACATTAAATTCCTAGAAACTCAATTAATGTATAAAAAAGGCGAAACGAGCCCGGAATAATTCCAAGATTTAGCACGGTACTTCTATTTGGTCTAATCTGGATGTGTAAAAATTTTAAGACGGGAGAAGGCAGTGCACGTATGTCATTTCACACACGGAGGTGACATGTTCCCTCTTGGAACCACGAGCCTTCTTAAGGGAAGCTCCGGTTTGCAAAAGCCTACACCAAAGCTTGTCCCAATTTGGCCAAAAAAATTACCGCTGCATGTTGGTGCCATGTCATGACACCATGTCAAGTTTCATGATTTTCAGCCGTGTTTTGGAATTACAGGAATTAAAAAACCAAGTTTTTCAATCTTTCTGGCCGAGCCACGACGCCCAGATGTTTGAATTTCACTCCCATCTCTTGCATGGGACCTAGAAATTCACCCAAGGACACACATGTGATTTTTCAAACAACTTTGGTGCACTGAAGCATGTGCTTGTAGTTGAAATTTGAATTATGCATATTAAATGCCCAGAAAATCAATTAATGTATAAAAAGGCCAAAGAACACGGAATAATTTCAAAATTTAACACGATACTTCTATTTGGGCTAATCTGCCTATGTAAAAAAATTTAGGCGGGAGAAGGCAGTGTACGTATGTCATTTCGCACACGAAGGTGACACGTTCCCTCTCGGAACTAGGAGCCTTCTTGAGGGAAGCTCTGGTTTGCAAGAAGTTTACACCAAAGCTTGTCCCAATTCGGCCAAAAAATTTACTGCAGCATGTTGGTGCCACACTACTAGGGAAAAGCCTACCAGCAGCGAGGGTTTTGGGCCTCTCAGTAGCGCGGGCACCAGCGCTACTAATAAGGTGCTACACCTAACGTATAGCAGTAGCGCCGGTTGTCCCACGCTACTGCTATACATGAATAGCTGTAGCGCTCTCTGGGAAAGGGCGCTACTGATATTATCTGCAGCGCTATTTGCTGGGACGCGCTACTGACAATGCGGCGCTACTGCTAAATTTCCCCCCTCGCTACTACTAGTTTATTTATTAGTTTTTTTCCTGCATATTTGTTTTGTATTTGTTTTGTATTTGAATAGGCTTTATACAATAATCTTTAGCATATCATACACATACAAATGTAATCATAGCATATACATACAATTAGTCTCATCAAATCATGTCATCATCATAATCATCATCCAACACAAAGTGGTCTCTCGTCATCATCTCGAAAATAGCGATACAAGTCTCGAATGATATGCAAATACATCGTCATCCATATAAACAATGATATACGTGAGAAGAGCTATCACTTTGAGAACATGAGTTCGTATCCCTCTTTCACATTAGCGTGAACCTCTAAACTAACTACTTCTTGTCGCTCGGAAATCGGAAGGGCCTGACACTCCGGCCACTTGTCGTATATATACTCCTGGCATAACACTTCTTCTCCATCTATGATCTATGCACCTGCATCATCACATGAGTCGATGATATGCAACATATATAGTTGAGCAACAGAAAGAGACAGACTTGGCAAAAATAAAAACAACATATCATAAGCATAAATAACAAAGTTCATCCTACCCCAAAATGCCCTAACTAGAGTGATCTTCGCTAGTCAAGGAGGAGGACGGTTTAATTACATCACAAATAAAGTTTCACCGTGCATAACTCAAAGTTTTGTCATACAGAAAGTATGGACTAAATGGACACATTGTCATATATCGACAATCACTCCAACATGTCGTTCCATCCATCCAAGTCAGGGAGATAGTCCCCGAGCCTAGTGAAAGGCTTCAGGTCGAGACGCTGAGAGGCTATCCATGTTCGGACGTCTTCCCGCGACATTTGTCCTTCTCCGTAGAACATCCCTGTTTTTCTGACGACCTCCTTCATGATGATTTGGGCAAGTTCGCGCTGGATGTTATAGAACTCAGCTCGAAGTCGATGATCCTCGATATCTCCTATGTCCTCTGCCCATTGTAGAATATGGGCATCGCCGGATCTAGGTGACATGCGAAGGTTCTGGTGATCCCGTCTGTACTCCAGCATGTGGTGTAGGACATAGAATCCATCATTAAGAGAATCGTTCGGTTGCTAGATGCAGCAGAAGTCGGTCTTATGGCTGAAGGCGACCCTGCCGCCCCTTCTCTTCTTGTCCCTGACCTCTCCACCCCTTGCTTGGTAGTAAAACATAGCACTGTCGAGAACATCCTTGATGTGGGTGTAATCCTTTTTGTGAATGTTCTTCAACGAGTCCAAGTAAAGAGCATGAGAGAATCGGGGGTAGAGGATGATGAGGACGGCGCGCCCCCCGCTGCACAAAATAAGTCCTCAAATTAATTAGCCTCCACCGTGCAAATGAATGATTGAAATCAAAGGAAGGATAGCAGCGCGGATGACTTACACGGGATGATAATGCACGAGAATCGCCTCCTTGTCCTTATTGGCGAGCATGAAATTGACGATGTAATCCCTCGCGTATTCACGGTGATTTGCGCAGACTCCCAAGAAGCCCTCGTGCATGTAGTACGGGTCAGCGACACAGATATGAGATATCTGCTCAACCCCGATGATGTAGTTCATGTGCAAGGCATAAAGACGGACAAACGTAAAATCCAGCTTCTTCACGTGAAACATGTCGAATATGTAATCGAATTGGAGGAAGAACTTATCCGCGGGGAAGCTGTCAACGTACGACATTTGCCGCGGAACGTTAACCACATAGAGTGGGTATCCTGGATCTTTCGAGGTGATGAGGTCTTTCTCTACCCGCAGCACATCATCATGAAGTCTCTTTAGATCGCCGAATCTGGCCCATAGCGTTGTTGCAGGTAGGATTGGTTGACCGGGGATATGTCATTTATCCGCACCGGGGATATCTATACGGTCCTGAAGCCGAGGCTGCTGAGGCGGCTGGATCATAGAAACAGCTTTTTTTCCTTTCCTCGCTCTCTTCCTAAACTTCTTTACTACCGGAAGGTCGTCCATAATATGTTGAGACGGCAATTCAGGCACCGACTCATGATGCTCAAACCCTGAGGAGGCGCCAGTATAGACATACTGTTCAGCAGCACCATCATCGTCCTCATCCTCATCCATGGCGACGTCATCAGCGACTAATGGAGCCTCCTCCTTACCCTGTCCGCTATCACCCAACCCGACACCCGATGATAATTGGGTAGGTGGGGTGTTGCTGTTCATACCTTGCTGAGGCTGCGTGCTCGTGGGTGTGCTCCCGGCCGCCTCCAGACGAAGCAGACTCTTTGGCCACAACAGGACCCACCCAACATTGCAACAATCACCAAGCCACCGCGGTGTCTCGTCGTCATCCCCTAGTAGTACTGGAGGAGGCAAATTCTCGTGGCCCGGTTTGACACTGGCCACGGAAACCTTGAAGACGTTCGGGGGGATCGGCCGGCTGTGGAACAATGGTTCCTTCGGCTCCATTATCGTCGCCTTCCCCACGTCCACCTTCTGGTCGCCGATGGTGTACAATATGGTGCACAGGTTTTTGTCGGCCTGCAAAGAAATGTTTGCGACGTGTGACATCCGAAAGGCAATGAAAACGGGAGATTATACATTTATATTGAAGGGGGCCGATGTGACAGATACCGCGAGGGCGTCGAGCTCAGCCAAAGACGAAGCACCGCCTAGCACGTCCGGTGCGGGAGCCGGTGCGGGAGCAGGTGCAGCTGCAGGTGCTGGTGCAACGCTAGTCGAGCTGCTCCCCGCCAAGAAGTCAGCAAGGGGAAAGTCCGCTGCATCTTTTTTTGGATTTTGCCTGGTCCAATTGAAAACGGCCGGAACCAAGGTAGTAGAAATATCTAAAGCCACCTATTTTGCGGCAGCTACCGCTGTTGCGACTGTCTTAGTTGATTTCTTCTCAACCGCAATCTCAACCCTCTTGTCGATGTTTTCTTCATTTAACCTCCGTCTTTCCTTTCTCTCCTCTGTGGTCTCATGGTAGTACTTCTTCCACGTGGCGCCGTCTCTGACACCGTGCACGCGTCCATACGACGGTTGAGTATCCACCGGTTGTTGTTTCAATATGTTCAACGCCCGGTTGAATGGAGTGTCCCACTTGGGCCTCGCCAATGCCTCAGACGGCGAGTCGCTTTCAACCGCAATCCTGTGCTACTCTCTCTGCAAAAGGCACACCGATCGTTTACAAATATTACTAACGTGTGCAGTCGAATTGATCAGAAACTAAAATTACCAGCAGTCTCATGAACTCCGTAATGACCGGTGTTGTCTCGTAAACCTTTTTCACCGGGTCCCAACGGTGCCGGGCCCTAAGGACGTCACGCTCCTACGGGACGGTGAACTCCGCCAAGGGGTCTGGGATGCCTAGACTTGCGGCTTCCGCGTCCTCCTTGGCCCATTTGGACCTCTTTCCATCGTAGCCACGGCTTCCGAGGTGGTGGCTCCCAATGTTCCTCTCTTAAAGCCCCTTCATGTACTTAGACTTTTTTTTGGCATCTTCGGCCTCGCAAGCCTCCTT
Source organism: Triticum aestivum (assembly GCF_018294505.1). Lineage (NCBI taxonomy): Eukaryota > Viridiplantae > Streptophyta > Magnoliopsida > Poales > Poaceae > Triticum > Triticum aestivum. The sequence goes on along the minus strand of NC_057800.1, from coordinate 134,594,108 downwards.
GAATATTTGAAACTGCTCTTCCGTGATTGTCGGATTATCCTTTACAATCTCAGAGTAGGGTTCCTTCTTGTCGATGATCCTTGCTTTCACTCGATTTTTCCAGGCGGCCAACGCGTCGCTAAAATTGGTCATGGCGTGTTTGTTTATCTTCTTCATTGCCGGGTCCTCATCTGGATCTTTATAATCCTTCTCATTCCGGCCCGGGAACAAGAATATCTGGTGAAACTTCTTTAGGAGGGAGCTCCTCATATTTTCTATCTTCTGTAGTTTCTCATCGTTGATGGTCAATTAATTCTAGACCTAATAAAATCTAGTCAATTAATTCTAGTCATGTTTCCTATGATTAAATCTAGTCAATTAATTCTAGACCTAATAAAATGAATAATGACATAAAAAGGCCTATTGTTTTGCAGGAATGTTGACTCCTTCCTGGTGCGGCAAATCATGGGCACTCGATATGTCCTAGTTTGTAGCACAAGTCATGCCGAAATTCACGGAAAATTTTGGCATGAGCTTTGCTAAAAAGTGGACAAATCGAGAACCTGAAATTTGCCGGAAAAGAAATGAATCAACATTCTGGCAAAACATAGGCCACTAAGCATCATTCCCTGCAGACAGTGTCCAAATATACACGAGCAACCACATGTGCAAACAGTGTAGAAGAAAATTCATTTAACTACTAATAGAAAAAAATTCAGTTAACTTTAGTGCTCTATAATGATGAAAGGAAAAAAAATTCAGTTAACTACTAATTTCATTCATTTAGGTTATTCATTTAACATCACCTAATTAACCTACTGTACCAATACTACTAGCAGCACTACTAACCTAATTAACCTAGCAAAACTCTAGTGCCCTAACTGAAAAACATCTAATTAACATCTAATTTTTTCTCTAAAATACAGAGAGAGATGAGTAAGGGGGAGGGGTGGGGGACTTACAGAGAGGGGAGAGACGGTGGCGGGGAGGTGCTCGGTGACGGAGGCAGGGGCGGAGAGGGCGGGCTCGGGCACGGGCAAGGGCGGTCCTGGGCGGGCTCGGGCAGCGGTGAGGTGGAGGGCGCCTACGGTGACGTGAAGGGCGGCCTCGGGCGGTGGCGGTGAGGCTGAGGGCGGCCTCGGGCGGCGGCGGTGAGGAGACGGCGGCGAGGGCGAGGGACGATTTGGGGAGGAATTGGTGGCCGGGGGGCGGGGTGGGGGGAAACCGCTGTTTAAGTGAAACGTAATGGTAGCGCGTTTCCGGAAATGCGCTATAGCTAAGTTAGCTATAGCGCGTTTACTGAAACACGCTACTGCTATTCCTTTCTCCTTTTCCCTTTTTTCTTTTATTTTTCTTTACATTTTATTTTTTCCCTTTCTCATTTTTCTATTTCTTTCATTTTCATTTACTTTTCTACTTGTTTTTCACTTTATCTTATTTCCGTAGCAGCAACGCTTTACACGTAAGCGCGCTGCAGCTAAGGAGATTAGCAGTAGCGCTGGGCCATTATACGCGCTACTGCTAGGTTGGGCTAGCCAGGTGCGCCCAGTTCGAACGTAGTAGCAGCGTTTTTCGCTTGTACGCACTACTGCTAAAGTCATAGCAGCAGCGCGGTTTATTCACGCGCGCTGCTACTACGTAGCAGCAGCGCTTGATTTTGTACAACTCTACTGGTAAAATTCTGTGTATAGGCTTTTCCCTAGTAGTGCCATGTCATGACAACATGCCAAGTTTCATGATTTTTAGCCGTGTTTGTGATTTACAGGAATTAAAAAAACCAAGTTTCTCAATCAATCCGGCCGAGCCACGACACCCAGATGTTTGATTTTATTCCCATTTCTTGCATGGAACCTATAAATTCACCCAAAGACACACATGTGATTTTTCAGCAAAATTTGGTGCATTGGAGCATGTGCTTGTAGTTCAAATTTGAATTATGCATATTAAATGCCCAGAAACTCAATTAATGCATAAAAATGCCAAACGAACCCAGAATAATTCCACATTTAAACACGACACTCATGTACTAGTTGCACGTTCATTGTAAGTAAATGTTCTAGCAATTCAAACACCATCCTTTTGTTGGGGAATGCAGTAATTTCAAAAAATTTCCTACACACACGCAAGATCATGGTGATGCATAGCAGCGAGAGGGGAGAGTGTCGTCCACGTACCCTCGTAGACCGTTAAGCGGAAGCGTTATGACAACGCGATTGATGTAGTCGTACGTCTTCACGATCGATCGATCCTCAGTACCGAACGTACGACACCTCTGCGTTCAGCACACGTTCAGCTCGGTGACGTCCCGCGAACTCACGATCTAGTAGAGCTCAAGGGAGAGTTTCGTCAGCACGGCGACGTGGTGATGATGTTGATGAAGCTACCATCGCAGGGCTTCGCCTAAGCACCGCTACAGTATGACCGAGGTGGATTATGGTGGAGGGGGGCACTTCACACGGCTGGGAGAGATCAATGATCAACTTGTGTGTTCTAGGGTGCCCCCTGCCCCCGTATATAAAGGAGCAAGGGGGGGAGGCCGGCCGGCCCTAGTAAGAGTAGGACTCCCCTCTTTCCTACTCCTACTAGGAGGGGGAAAGGAAGGGGGAGAAGGAGAAGGAAAGGGGGGCGCCCCCCTTCCTAGTCCAATTCGGACCAGAGGGGGAGGGGGCACGCGGCCTGCCCTGGCCGGCCCCGCTCTCTCTCCACTAGGGCCCAATAAGGCCCATTAACCCCCGGGGGGTTCCGGCAACCCCTCTGACACACCGTTAAAATCCCGATATCACCCGGAACTCTTCCGATGTCCAAATATAGGCTTCCAATATATCAATATTTATGTGTCGACGAGACTCCTTGTCATGTCCGTGATCAAATCCGGGACTCCGAACTACCTTCGGTACATCAAAACATATAAACTCATAATACCGATCGTCACAGAACTTTAAGCGTGCGGACCCTACGGGTTCGAGAACTATGTAGACATGACTGAGACACGTCTCCGGTCAATAACCAACAACGGAACCTGGATGCTCATATTGGTTCCTACATATTCTACGAAGATCTTTATCAGTCAAACCGCATAACGATATACATTGTTTCTTTTGTCATCGGTAAGTTACTTGCCCGATATTCGATCATCGGTATCTTAATACCTAGCTCAATCTCGTTACCGGCAAGTCTCTTTACTCGTTCTGTAGTGCATCATCCTGTAACTAACTCATTAGTCACATTGCTTGCAATGCTTATAGTGATGTGCATTACCGAGAGGGCCCAGAGATACCTCTCCGACAATCGGAGTGACAAATCCTATTCTTGATCTATGCCAACTCCACGAACACCATTGGAGACACCTGTAGAGCACCTTTATAATCACCCAGTTACGTTGTGACGTTTGGTAGCACACAAAGTGTTCCTCCGGTATTCGGGAGTTGCATAATCTCATAGTCATAGGAACATGTATAAGTCATGAAGAAAGCAATAGCAGTAAACTTAAACGATCAAGTGCTAAGCTAGCGAAATGGGTCAAGTCAATCACATCATTCTACTAATAATGTGATCCCGTTAATCAAATGACAACTCATGTCTATGGCTAGGAAACTCAACCATCTTTGATCAACGAGCTAGTCATGTAGAGGCACACTAGTGACATTATGTTTGTGTATGTATTCACACATGTATTATGTTTCCGGTTAATACAATTCTAGCATGAATAATAAACATTTATTATGACATGAGGAAATAAATAATAACTTTATTATTGCCTCTAGGGCATATTTGCTTAGTCTCCCACTTGCACTAGAGTCAATAATCTAGATTACATAGTAATGATTCTAACAGCCACGGAGTCTTGGTGCTGATCATGTTTTGCTCGTGGAAGAGGCTTAGTCAGCGGGTCTGCAACATTCAGATCCGTATGTATCTTGCATATCTCTATGTCTCCCACCTGGACTTGACCTCGGATGGAATTGAAGTGTCTCTTGATGTGCTTGGTTCTCTTGTGAAATCTGGATTCCTTTGCCAAGGCAATTGCACCAATATTGTCAAAAAAGATTTTCATTGGTCCCGATGCACTAGGTATGACACCTATATCGGATATGAACTCCTTCATCCAGACTCCTTCATTTGCTGCTTCTGAAGCAGCTATGTACTCCGCTTCACATGTAGATCCCGCCACGACACTTTGTTTAGAACTGCCCCAACTTACAGCTCCACCGTTCAATATAAACACATATCCGGTTTGCGATTTAGAATCATCCGGATCAGTGTCAAAGCTTGCATTGATGTAACCATTTACGACGAGCTCTTTGTCACCTCCATAAATGAGAAACATATCCTTAGTCCTTTTCAGGTATTTCAGGATGTTCTTGATCGCTGTCCAGTCCACTCCTGGATTACTTTGGTGCCTCCCTGCTAAACTAATAGCAAGGCACACATCCGGTCTGGTACACAGCATTGCATACATGATAGAGCCTAAGCCTGAAGCATAGGGAACACTTTTCATTTTTTCTCTATCTTCTGCAGTGGTCGGGCATTGAGTCCTACTCAACTTCACACCTTGTAACACAAGCAAGAACCCTTTCTTTGCTTGATCCATTTTGAACTTCTTCAAAACTTTATCAAGGTATGTGCTTTGTGAAAGTCCAATTAAGCGTATTGATCTATCTCTATAGATCTTGATGCCCAATATATAAGCAGCTTCTCCGAGGTCTTTCATTAAAAAACTCTTATCCAAGTATCCTTTTATGCTATCCAGAAATTCTATGTCATTTCCAATCAGCAATATGTCATCCACATATAATATTAGAAATGCTACGGAGCTCCCACTCACTTTCTTGTAAATATAGGCTTCTCCAAAAGTCTGTATAAAACCATATTCTTTGATCACACTATCAAAACGTTTATTCCAACTCCGAGAGGCTTGCACCAGCCCATAAACTCCCAGAGACTGTTGGGTACACCTTCTATCATAGATCCGAAGGCAAGACTGGTGCACACTTTGTTAGTTCCCTTTGTATAAAACCATATTCAGGAATGCAGTTTTGACATACACTTGCCAAATTTCGTAATCATAAAATGCGACAATTGCTAACATGATCCGGACAGACTTAAGCATCGCTACGGGTGAGAAAGTCTCATCATAGTCAACTCCTTGAACTTATCAAAAACCTTTCGCAACAAGTCGAGCTTTGTAGACAGTAACATTACCGTCAGCGTCAATCTTCTTCTTGAAGATCCATTTATTCTCGATGGCTTGCCGATCATCGGGCAAGTCAACAGATGCGGTGCATCCCACGATCATCCCCATGTACACTTCGACTACTCCCCAAGCCCCAAAAGGACATACGATAAGACCTCGACCATATGCCATGGGACACAAGGTGAACTCACTCCTCTTCGAACCGTATCTTCCCACATACGAGACATGGTTACTACCTCATGCATGGACCTTGTGTATACTCAGGTTCATACGGGATGACCATGCAGATTCAAAGGACCAAGGCCAAGCATGGAAGAGAATACGGAAGAAACGAGAAGAAGATGGAGCAGCTGCTGGCGTCAGCCCGGACGTCCGGACCTCCCTCCGGATCATCCGGACTCAGCCGGATCATCCGGATGCCCTCCCGGATCATCCGGGTAATCCCACAACCACGACACTCGAAGCTTGCAGAATCCTCCAAGTGAAGCCGGATCATCCGGACGAGGACCCGGATCATCCGGACGATGCCCGGATCATCCGGACCCCATCCGGATCATCCGGCCTTTGCCTGCGCGCATGACTTGGGCCGAGGCCCGTGTACCCCTTCACCCCTCACTTACCCCTTCATGGCTTAGCACTATATATAGACCCCCTCCTCCTCCATTTGAGGGTTAGCGTTGTGATAGCTCATTTGAGATATAGAGCTACGCTCATCCATATCGGATCTACTCCACGAGAGAGACCGCGGCCTCTACGGAGAAGATCCCTTTGGATTCAAGCCCCCTTTCTAAGGGAAGATCCCCCGTGGATTCAAGACCTCCTCACGGAGAAGACTGGTTACCTCTTGTATCGTCCGTTGTTGACTTTGGATCTTGTATCTTCCTTTGCGTTCATGGAATTAGCGCATGTGTGATCATATTTGTTGGTTTCTCGTGTTCCTCTCGTGTCTTTCCCCTCGTTTCCATCCTCGTCTTCTTCGTGTTCATTGTGGGATCCGCTCCTTTCATGAAAGATTGGGCGATTAGGGTTCTACCCTACATCATCTTGGGATCAGAGCTAGGTTGATCATTAATTTGGAGCCCCCACCCCTCTTTTTCTAGCCTTGTTTTGCTTGATTTCGTCCTAAATTCGAAAATCCCCACCAAAAATAGCCCCAATTTTTTTTGTGATTTGTTGGTTTTGATGATGTTTTGTTGATTTTGATCCATGGATTTGCTTGGTTTCGAGTGGATCTAGCATCTCCCCAAGTTTCCCCATCTTCCATCCATGAAATCTCCTCAATTTTGCCCCGAAAATCATCCAATTTCCGCCCAAAAATTCGTCCCCGAGAGAAAATCCCGAGCAGTTTGACCTGCCCGGATCATCCGGAAGTGCTCCCGGATCAGCTGGACCATCTCCCGGATGTCCAGACGCCCCACACGACAGAAATCCGGTTGACGAACCTGGATCATCCGGACCTACTCCCGGATGTCCGGCTAACCCTGAAACTAACACAGACATATTTTTGTTTTGGCCATAACTAATTCATCCGGAGTCCGTTTTTGCCATTCTTTAGCTCGTTTTGAAGCTCTTGACATCCCCCTTCCCACAAAAATACCACGAACATCATTTAACTCCATCAAATTTTCTGAAATTTGGCAAGTTTGCCTAGGCCCTCCACCATATCATCCGCATTACCACCACCGACTTCCGCAACCTAACCCATTTTGATCCCCATTGTATATGTGGTTGTTTGAGTTGTGACTTGAGTCTCCTAAGGTGTTTCGGCTACTTAGGGACGGTTGCTTCTTCATCGACCACCACCACCACTTCCACATAACCTTGCCCACCATACACTTCCGCCACCTCAACTTAACCCAATTTTGTTTGTGTTGTGAGTTGTGTCTCCTAAGGTGTTTCGGCTACTTAGGGACGAGTCTCCATCATCTTGGTATCTCCATCAAGATCACCGCCACTCATCATCACCGCGGATGGTAACCTCCATATCATCTTGGTATCGTGGTACCCCTCCATTGTATATTCCCTTGCCATTGCATTGATAATCCCTAGCCCATTTTGCATTAGTTGCCTATCGAGACTAGCCATTTGAGTATTGCCGGCAACGTTACTTGTGCACATTAGTGATCTACGCCATACATTGCATACATGCCATATCATATTGGTATCATATCACCTCATGTGCCTCAAGTTTGTTCCCGCATATACACAATTACTATCTTGGTTTGTGCATTTCACAAAGTGGACATACAAAAAAAAGAGAAGAATAAGCTTTTAAGCAAAAGAGAAAGAGCAAATAAGCTTGTAAGCAATAGCCATAGCATCATACCACATTGCATATAAGATCATCTTGGATCACCTCATGAGAAACACCGGGAACCATACATACATAGCATACTTGGGATAGAAAGTTATCCATTTTGCATCTTATAGGTTGTGCACAAGTGTCGTATCCGCCTATAGAGCAATCGTGCTAGCGTCTCTCTTGAGTTGTGCAACACGAGCGTTTTCCGTGGATTCCACATTTTGTGCTCATCCTTGGTTGCACAGCCCCATTTATCTATCCGTGTGTGTGTTTCCGTGTGCCACATATTGCTATTGGTCTACTTGTTACACTTGCGAATTTGTGAATTTCTTTCAACATTATTGACTCTTGCTAACATTTTGCATTAAATTTTCGTGCCACTATCCTCACCGAGCTCCACCATAAGCCTTACTTGTGTAGGTGTGAGAAACCGACAAGAATTGGTACAAATTGTGCTATTTCCTTGTCCACATTGGAGTGATCATTGATCCACTTTCAACTTCGGTCAAGGCACATTTGGTATTCGTTCTTCTCTTTCTCCACTCATATTGGCTCGAATCTTGTGATGGATAGGCAAGGCATTTCATCTCCGGTCTTCCACAACAATGACGGCGTGAACAACTACATCACCAAAGCGTCAATCTTCGATCTACAACGACAAATGCAAGGCGCACAATCAAGATTGCAAGAGCGCATCGAGAACCTCTCCATCGACATTCGTTACTCCGAAGCAAGGAAAAGGGACTACATCGACAACAAGATTTCCGCACAAAAGGAGGAGCAAGATGCAAGGATGGAGGATATTCGGGCCTTGATCAAGTCTACTTCCCCTTCATCATCCTCAAGGCGGCGACATTCAAGTCATAAGTCTTTGGAGCGCAAACAAGATGTAAGCATACGTCCACGTCCACATCTCCATGGCGACCACCATCACGTTCGTGATCCACCTCGTCATGAAGGGCAAATCACCTCCAAGCAACATGTGCATGACGACAACGAACGACATCTACTACGAGCTCAAGTGCGACAATGCCACCATCAACATGAAGATGCTCAGGATGCGCCTACCTACAAGTCCCAACAAGCCCTACTTCAAGCCAAGTCCAAACTTCATGACCACAAGAGAAGACCGTGAGACAAGCACCACCAAGAGCACGCTACGGCTACAACAACCACTTCGGCATCTTCGCCAAGTTCTACCAAGGCATCTTCGCCTACTTCCCATGAGTTCGCCTACATCAACATCTTCAACTACAAGGCAACCAACTACGAGCGAGGGAGACACTTCCATCTTCGGAATCCCCTCAAGGAAGATGACCAAGCATGGGACATTCCCTTCGGTAATGGAGACGAGCTACGAGGTGCCACATCATATGGGCCTCCAACAACAAGACGGCGACAAGAAGGTCGAGCAAGGGCCATCCCCTTCGACCACGGCGACAAGCACGAACCTCTTTAACAACATGAAGATGGCGCCCATATTGGACTCATACTTCGAGTCAAGCTACGAGACTGCTCATGAGACCTTATCTTTGGTCTTCGAGGAGAGTGATGATGTGCCATCTTCGGCCTTCATCCACGGCTACGACCATGACATGATTGAGGATGAAGACATTTGCACCAACATCTCTCCGACAACGACCTGTGACGAGATGCCCCAATTGCCATGTGAGGAGAGCCAACACCACATGAGTGACATGAGTGACTCCACCACACGTGACATTGAGAGCATTTACTATGAGAGGATGAGTGTGACCACCACTAGCCCCACACTTGAGAGCATGCCACACATCCTATGTGAGGTTGAGAGCCATTTGAGTGACTCCACCAACCATACGAGTGAGAGCATCCAAGAGGGAGTGAGTGAGCCACAACACTTAGCGAGTGAGATAGTTGAGAGGGCATGTGAGGCCACTTTGATTTCTAACGACTTAACCTCTACTCCTAGTGTGTTTTCTTTTTTGGTGCTAGGTCTCCTACATGACGACACGCCTATCCTCGACGAGTCCATACCTCCAATGGAGACAACGATGGCCATGGTGGAAGAAGATGCACCACCCACATGGTTCCATCACGATGAAGATGACCACGACTTATTCTTCGACACCTCACCTACAACACATGAGCGATTATACAAAGGTAACATAGGTGATGGTGCTTCTCTTGTCCCACTAGTGGACCATCTTACCAATGATTGCTTGCATGATTTTGATCCACCTATTGCCATGCTTCATGCTAGTGCGACTTCTTCATGTCATGACTTACCAATTTATGATGACTATGATGATGATCATGTTGATTTGCCTAGTTGTGATGCTATGCTCCATAAGATATCATGTGAAAATTCTATTGGTCACATCATGTTTGCCAATCCTTTGAACTTGTCATATGCTATGAGTGAGATCTCCCAAATTGCATCATTTCAATCTCAACATAGTGACTATGCATGACCCGTTACAATAAATCCCATTTGCACTTATGGCATAGATGACGAGATGATGGTCATTGGCTTTTGTTTTTCTTGTGATGATATTGCCATGCTTCCTTTACATGATTTGCGCAATTCATCTACTATTCCATGCCATGATCACAATGTTCCACATATGCATTGTTTTGGATGTTGTCAATATTCTCCGTGTGATGTTTCCACTAATGATCATGAGGAGACCCCCATAGTTTCCTCATGCGTATTAGGAGATTTTGATGCATTCCATACTTGGCATGATTCCCATAATTGCTTGCACCATATGCATTCCATGAATAACAATGCTCTACATATTTCTTGTATGCATTACACAATTTGAGTCTCCATTATGCTATATATAACAACAAACCTCTCATGATGGATGACATGTTTCGATATTACACATCTCATTTATTTGAGCATTGGCTATTTTGTGCTAAGCAACACAATCACGTGCACATCATTATGGATGATGTGTACATCTACCACGTACACACAATTTTCCCTTTGTCTTTGTTTTGTGTAGGTACTCACGTATACTCATCAACCTCTCAATCCCAAGAGTTGATGAAATGAGCTCTTGAGAGCATAGATGACTTGGGATCCCGTGAACTACCCTTCCCACCGCTCTCTTCACGCAACGACTACGCGCATCTCTCTCACTTGGATCTCACATGGCTATGGGCTATATATCGCTTCTCGCTTCTTGCTCATTTTACCATGTTCACTTTGCATGCTATGCTTGCTTCTATGCCTTTGCCATGCAACTGTGACCCTTGCTTGTATCTACCCATGATTCACCATTATGCTAGTTCTATGTGTATTTGCATGCTTGGTGGAGATCCTTGTTGCTATTACCATGTTTATCATGCGCCTCATGCTATTGATGCTATTTTGCTCATATCTCGCCTTCATGCTTGTGATGTGTCTTGTGCATTATTCATGACTACCATTTGCACACATGACATACTTAACATGATTCCTTCTAGTATGTTGCATCTTCGCACTACTAGCTTGCTTGCCTTGATTCATATGATTGCTTGCTTTGTTGCATCACCCATGTTCCATTATTACTTCCTTCCTTCGGTTGATGACGTATATGTTCATGCCTCTCACATGATACATCTTGTGATGCATGCTTGCTTGGTTGCGCCTATTCTATTTGGTTGTTCTCACATCATATGACTCCGTACTATGAAATGCTCCCTTGTCCTTTCTTATGATGAGCATGATGCATCCACTTGTTGGGTATTTTACCACACGAATGATAGGTTTTGCATCTCCGATAACCTCATTTGTTTTTCCAAGTGTTTGTCATGTTCTTTCATTTGGGAAGATTCACAAGGCGGTTCGGTTATGTGACAACTTGGTCATGTGAAGGCATACAAGATGTGCAACACCAACATTTGCGAGAATACCCTAAAGGTGAACTCCTTCCCTTTGAGACATCCTCAAATACGCATATTGGATGGATCACTATTTCATTGTTGTCTCCTTCTTATTGTCCACATGATACATCTCGCGAACGGAGGAACGACACTGGAGATTGGCTCCATGGACATTCAAGTTGAGGAGTGCTCGGACTTAGTGGATTCACCACCAGACCACCACTTCTACCACAACATTGAGCTATGGTACAACACCACCCATAACAAATTTGCATCTTATGCATGGATTGACTCACCTTATGATTGCCTTGTTGCATCTTGTATTTCTGTGTCATCCATGATATATGAGCTTGTGCATTTCCTTAGCAAATTTGTTGTGATCTTTCTTGATGGCATATTCATACATAATGATCACATTGCCTACCATCAATTGCATGATAACATAATCATATTGAGCATACATTGCCATATTCATGCTATTGATAAACCGTCTCACTATGACATCATTTTGCACCGTGGTTGCATTGATCACATCCACAATACATTTGTTTGCACAATGAATGCTTTTGCTCCCATGAATGCTTTACATGTCATTTTACATCATTTGGATAAGAATCTCATGCATTTTCATGAACAATTCCTTTGGACGAACTCATGTTTATTTGATGGACACCTTGTGTGCGTTAACCATTGTATTTCCGAGTGTCGTTTGTGTTTTCTCTTCTTGCATGTATATCACTCCGGCGACACCTTGGAGTACTTGGATTGCGCAATGTCTTCAACTCCGTCCAACTACAAGTCCGTCCACAACAACCGTTTCCATGGTGATGAGGATCGTGATCCGAGGTCGAATATTTCCCAAGGGGGTGGAGATGATGCGGTGCATCCCACGATCATCCCCATGTACACTTTGACTACTCCCCAAGCCCCAAAAGGACATACGATAAGACCTCGACCATATGCCATGGGACACAAGGTGAACTCACTCCTCTTCGAACCGTATCTTCCCACATACGAGACATGGTTACTACCTCATGCATGGACCTTGTGTATACTCAGCCTCATACGGGATGACCATGGAGATTCGAAGGACCAAGGCCAAGCATGGAAGAGAAGATGGAAGAATCGAGAAGAAGATGGAGCAGCTGCTGGCGTCATCCCGGACGTCCGGACCTCCCTCCGGATCATCTGGACTCAGCCGGATCATCCAGATGCCCTCCTGGATCATCCGGGTAATCCCGCAGCCACGACACCCGAAGCTTGCAGAATCCTCCCAGCGAAGCTGGATCATCCGGACGAGGACCCGGATCATCCGGACGATGCCCAGATCATCCGGTCCCCCATCCGGATCATCCGGCCTTTGCCTACGCGCATGAATTGGGACGAGGCCCGTGTACCCCTTCGCCCCTCACTTACCCCTTCGTGTCTTAGCACTATATATAGACCCCCTCCTCCTCCATTTGAGGGTTAGCATTGTGATAGCTCATTTGAGAGATAGAGCTACGCTCATCCATATCGGATCTACTCCACGAGAGAGACCGCGACCTCTATGGAGAAGATCCCTTTGGATTCAAGCCCCCTTTCTAAGGGAAGATACCCCGTGGATTCAAGACCTCCTCACGGAGAAGATTGGTTACCTCTTGTATTGTCCGTTGTCGACTTTGGATCTTGTATCTTCCTTTGTGTTCATGGATTTAGCGCATGTGTGATCATATTTGTTGGTTTCTCGTGTTCCTCTCGTGTCTTTCCCCTCGTTTCCATCCTCGTGTTCTTCGTGTTCATCGCGGGATCCGCTCCCTTCATGAAAGATCGGGCGATTAGGATTCTACCCTACATCATCAACTGAAGTCCATACTTTGTTCTGATACATGTATCCCATCTCATATTTCATGGCCTCAAGCCATTTTGCGGAATCTGGGCTCACCATCGCTTCTTCATAGTTCGTAGGTTCATCATGGTCAAGTAACACGACTTCCAGAATAGGATTACCATACCACTATGGTGCGGATCTTACTCTGGTTGACTTACGAGGTTTGGTAGTAACTTGATCAGAAGTTTGATGATCATTATCATTAGCTTCCTCACTAATTGGTCTAGGTGTCACAGGAACCGATTTCTGTGATGAACTACTTTCCAATAAAGGAGCAGGTACAGTTACCTCATCAAGTTCTACTTTCCTCCCACTCACTTCTTTCGAGAGAAACTCCCTCTCTATAAAGGATCCATTCTTAGCAACAAATGTCTTGCCTTCGGATTTGTGATAGAAGGTGTACCCAACAGTCTCCTTTGGGTATCCTATGAAGACACATTTCCCCGATTTGGGTTCGAGCTTATCGGGTTGAAGCTTTTTCACATAAGCATTGCAGCCCCAAACTGTAAGAAACGACAACTTTGGTTTCTTGCCAAACCACAGTTCATAAGGCGTCATCTCAACAGATTTCGATGGTGCCCTATTTAATGTGAATGTAGCCGTCTCTAAAGCATAACCCCAAAATGATAGTGGTAAATTAGTAAGAGACATCATAGAGCGCACCATATCTAGTAAAGTACGATTACGACGTTCGGATACACCATTACGCTGTGGTGTTCCGGGTGGCGTGAGTTGCGAAACTATTCTGCATTGTTTCAAATGTAGACCAAATTCATAACTCAAATATTCTCCTCCACGATTAGATCGTAGAAACTTTATTTTCTTGTTGTGATGATTTTCCACTTCACTCTGAAATTCTTTGAACTTTTCAAATGTTTCAGATTTTTTCTTCATTAAGTAAATATACCCATATCTGCTCAAATCATCTGTGAAGGTGAGAAAATAACGATACCCGCCACGAGCCTCAATATTCATAGGACCACATACATCAGTATGTATGATTTCCAATAAATCTGTTGCTCGCTCCATTGTTCCCGAGAACGGTGTTTTAGTCATCTTGCCCATGAGGCATGGTTGACAAGTACCAAGTGATTCATAATCAAGTGATTCCAGAAGTCCATCAGTATGGAGTTTCTTCATGCGCTTTACACCAATATGACCCAAACGGCAGTGCCACAAATAAGTTGCACTATCATTATCAACTCTATATCTTTTGGCTTCAACATTATGAATATGTGTATCACTACTACCGAGATTCAACACAAATAGACCACTCTTCAAGGGTGCATGACCATAAAAGATATTACTCATATAAATAGAACAACCATTATTCTCAGATTTAAATGAATAACCATCTCACATCAAACAAGATCCTGATATAACGTTCATGCTTAATGCTGGCACCAAATAACAATTATTATGGTCTAAAACTAATCCCGAAGGTAGATGTAGAGGTAGCGTGCCAACGACGATCACATCGACTTTGGAACCATTTCCCACGCGCATCGTGACCTCGTCCTTAGGTAGTCTTCGCTTAATCCGTAGTCCTTGTTTCGAGTTACAAATATTAGCAATAGAACCAGTATCAAATACCCAGGTGCTACTGCGAGCTCTAGTAAGGTACACATCAATAACATGTATATCACATATACCTTTGTTCACCTTGCCATCCTTCTTATCCGCCAAATACTTGGGATAGTTCTGCTTCCAGTGACCAGTCTGTTTGCAGTAGAAGCACTCAGTCTCAGGCTTAGGTCCAGACATGGGTTTCTTCTCTTGAGCAGCAACTTGTTTGCCGTTCTTTTTAAAGTTCCCCTTCTTCTTCCCTTTACCCTTTTTTCTTGAAACTGGTGGTCTTGTTGACCATCAACACTTGATGCTCCTTCTTGATTTCTACCTCCGCCGCTTTTAGCATTGCGAAGAGCTCGGGAATTGTCTTGTTCATCCCTTGCATATTATAGTTCATCACGAAGCTCTTGTAGCTTGGTGGCAGTGATTGAAGAACTCTGTCAATGACACTATCAAAAGGAAGATTAACTCCCAGTTGAGTCAAGTGGTGATGATACCCAGACATTCTGAGTATATGTTCACTGACAGAACTATTCTCCTCCATCTTGCAGTTGTATAACTTATTGGAGACTTCATATCTCTCAATCTAGGCATTTGCTTGAAATATTAACTTCAACTCCTGGAAAATCTCATATGCTCCATGATGTTCAAAACATCGTTGAAGTCCCGGTTCTAAGCCGTAAAGCATGGCACACTGAACTATCGAGTAGTCATCAACTTTACTCTGCCAGACGTTCTTAATGTCATTAGAAGCATCTGCAGCAGGCCTGGCACCTAGCGGTGCTTCCAGGACATAATTCTTCTGTGCAGCCATGAGGATAATCCTCAAGTTATGGACCCAGTCCGTGTAATTGCTACCATCATCTTTCAACTTTGCTTTCTCAAGGAACGCATTAAAATTCAACGGAACAACATCACGGGCCATCTATCTACAATAACATAGACAAGCAAAAATACTATCAGGTACTAAGTTCATGATAAATTTAAGTCCAATTAATCATATTACCTAAGAACTCCCACTTAGATAGACATCCCTCTAATCATCTAAGTGATCATGTGATCCATATCAACTAAACCATAACCGATCATCACGTGAGATGGAGTAGTTTTCAATGGTGAACATCACTATGTTGATCATATCTACTATATGATTCATGCTCGACCTTTCGATCTCAGTGTTCCGAGGCCATATCTGTATATGCTAGGCTCGTCAAGTTTAACCCAAGTATTCTGCGTGTGTAAAGCTGTCTTACACCCGTTGTAGATGAACGTTGAGCTTATCACACCCAATCATCACATGGTGTCTCGGCACGACGAACTTTGGCAACGGTGCATACTCAGGGAGAACACTTTTTATCTTGAAATTTAGTGAGAGATCATCTTATAATGCTACCGTCAAACAAAGCAAAATAAGATGCATAAAGGATAAACATCACATGCAATCAATATAAGTGATATGATATGGCCATCATCATCTTGTGCCTTTGATCCCCATCTCCAAAGCACCGCCATGATCACCATCGTCACCGGCGCGACACCTTGATCTCCTATCGTAGCATCATTGTCGTCTTGCCATCTATTGCTTCTATGACTATCGCTACCGCTTAGTGATAAAGTAAAGCAATTACCGGGCGATTGCATTGCATACAATAAAATGACAACCATATGGCTCCTGCCAGTTGCCGATAACTCCATTACAAAACATGATCATCTCATACAATAAATATAGCATCATGTATTGACCATATCACATCACAAAATGCCCTGCAAAAACAAGTTAGACGTCCTCTACTTTGTTGTTGCAAGTTTTACGTGGCTGCTACGAGCTGAGCAAGAACCATTCTAACCTATGCATCAAAACCACAACGATAGTTCGTCAAGTTAGTGTTGTTTTAACCTTCTCAAGGACCGGGCGTAGCCACATTCGGTTCAACTAAAGTTGGAGAAACTGACACCCGCCAGCCACCTGTGTGCAAAGCACGTCGGTAGAACCAGTCTCGCGTAAGCGTACGCGTAATGTCGGTCCGTGCCACTTCATCCAAAAATACCGCCGAACCAAAGTATGACATGCTGGTAAGCAGTATGACTTATATCGCCCACAACTCACTTGTGCTCTACTCGTGCATATAACATCTACGCATAAACCTGGCTCGGATGCCACTGTTGGGGGACGCAGTAATTTCAAAAAAATTCCTACGCACACGCAAGATCATGGTGATGCATAGCAATGAGAGGGGAGAGTGTCATCCACGTACCCTCGTAGACCGTTAAGCAGAAGCGTTATGACAATGTAGTCGATGTAGTCGTACGTCTTCACGATCGACTGATCCTCAGTACCAAACGTACGGCACCTTCGCGTTCAGCACACGTTCAGCTCGGTGACGTCCTGCGAACTCACGATCTAGTAGAGCTCGAGGGAGAGTTTCGTTAGCATGACAGCGTGGTGACGATGTTGATGAAGCTACCGTCGCAGGGCTTCGCCTAAGAACCGCTACAGTATGACCGAGGTGGATTATCGTGGAGGGGGCACCGCACACGGCTAGGAGAGATCAATGATCAACTTGTGTGTTCTAGGGTGCTCCCTGCCTCCGTATATAAAGGAGAAGGGGGGAGGCCGGCCGGCCCTGTAGGGCGCGCCAGGAGGAGGAGTCCTCCTCCTAGTAGGAATAGGACTCCTGTCTTTCCTACTCCTACTAGGAGGGGGAAAGGAAGGGGAGAAGGAGAAGGAAAGGGGGGCGCCGCCCCCCTTCCTAGTCCAATTCAGACCAGAGGGGGAGGGGGCGTGCGGCCTGCCATAGCCGGCCCCTCTCTCTCTCCACTAGGGCCCAACAAGGCCCATTAACCCCCGGGGGGGGGGGGTTCCGGTAACCCCTCCGGCACTCCGGTAAAATCCTGATTTCACTCGGAACTCTTCCGATGTCCAAATGTAGGCTTCCAATATATCAATCTTTATGCCTCGACCATTTCGAGACTCCTCGTCATGTTCGTGATCAAATCCAGGACTCCGAACTACCTTCGGTACATCAAAACATATAAACTCATAATACCGATCGTCACAGAACTGTAAGCGTGCGGACCCTACGGGTTCGAGAACTATGTAGACATGACCGAGACACGTCTCCGGTCAATAACCAATAGCGGAACCTGGATGCTCATATTGGTTCCTACATATTCTACGAAGATCTTTATCGGTCAAACCACATAACGATATACGTTGTTCCTTTTTTTATCGGTAAGTTACTTGCCCGAGATTCGATCGTTGGTATCTTAATACCTAGCTCAATCTCGTTACCGGGAAGTCTCTTTACTCGTTCTGTAGTGCATCATCCCGTAACTAACTCATTAGTCACATTGCTTGCAAGGCTTATAGTGATGTGCATTACCGAGAGGGCCTAGAGATACCTCTCCGACAATCGGAGTGACAAATCCTATTCTTGATCTATGCCAACTCCACGAACACCATCAGAGACACCTGTAGAGCACCTTTATAATCACCCAGTTACGTTGTGATGTTTGGTAGCACACAAAGTGTTCCTCCGGTATTCGGGAGTTGCATAATCTCATAGTCATAGGAACATGTATAAGTCATGAAGAAAGCAATAGCAGTAAACTTAAACGATCAAGTGCTAAGCTAATGAAATGGGTCAAGTCAATCACATCATTCTACTAATGATGTGATCCTGTTAATCAAATGATAACTCATGTCTATGGCTAGGATACTCAACCATCTTTGACCAACGAGCTAGTCAAGTAGAGGCACACTAGTGACATTATGTTTGTCTATGTATTCACACATGTATTATGTTTCCGGTTAATACAATTCTAGCATGAATAATAAACATTTATCATGATATGAGGAAATCAATAATAACTTTATTATTGCCTCTAGGGCATATTTCCTTCACCTTTCTCTCCGTAACACCATTTTGTCTTTCAAAAACACAATGAAAAAAAATCAGGTATACCATAAACATTTTACTAGAAAGAATCGTGTGGGATGCGATATAAAATATCTTGGTGCATCGTCTTGTCTGGCTTGAGCAGGAAGCTTCGTCATCTACATTCCACCGCCCCCGCTTGAACCACACTTGCACGCCAGTTTCTCATGGCACTGAGTGAATTTTTTTGCCAGCGCGGAAATATCTATCTCCCCGCCCCACCCTCCTACCAAAAGACACATTTCCACTATTCCTCCTTGCTTTTCAAGTTCAAACCTTCACTGCTGCTTACTGGCAGCTCAGCCTGCTCGCCGGCGACCCTTCTTCTTGCAGCGCCGCCTCCTCGCCGGCTACCCTTTTTGTTGCAGCGCCGCCTCCTTGCCGATGACCCTTCTTCTTGTAGCGCTGCCTCCTCCCCGGCGACCCTTCTTCTTGCTGCACGGCCTCCTCACTGCTGACCCTTCTTCTTGCTGTGCGGCCTCGTCGATATGGTCAGGCAATCCACACCCCACCCACACCATCCTCCTCCTTTCCCGTCCCACATGCCCCAATTGATGGAGCGACACCTTCCACCGAAATCACTGCCCCCTCCTCCAATTAAGCACTGTCCACAGCCATTTTACACATAGTATAACATGGAGGTGAGTAGCATGCGGCCGCACGCGCGAACGAGGTCGCTATGGCTGACATGCGTGTCGAACGCCAGATCTTGGAGGAACACCTCGTCTTCGAGGCCACCGTCGACACCGCCGCACGGTTGTCTACTTTAAAATACAGTTCATGACGTTTTCTCGAGGCCACGATAGTGCCTTCTTGTGATTTGTCTTCTGTAATGTTAATATGCAATCTGATGTTCAGTTAACAGTTTGGTCCTCTAAAATGTAATGTTCAGTTAACACTTTGGTCCAACAATTGCTACATTTCATAGTACCGTTCTCAAGCATTCTTTGTTTTGTTAACTGTCTTACTTCTAGTACATGTTTCTATTCTGCAATGTTGTCCTCAGTTAACTATTTTGGTTCATTTGGTCTGCTGTCCATTTAACTATTTGGATCAGTTTTGCAATTTGATTTTCATTTGCTATGGGTACAATTTTGTATTGTTATGCATGTGACACTAATCGAATTTGGCTATACTCAATACATATTCTACTGATAGTAGGACAACTCTCAAATAACCTGAACAAGATCTTCCTTATGTGTGTTGTAGGGAAACAATGGGAGACACTACGGTTTACCATCGAGGTTTGTTCAAGCAGGGTCCTTTGGCTAATAGCACATTATTGTGCAGTTGCAGGAATCATTCTAATATTTAGGTTTCTTACAATTTGGTCTTGCACATGTAGGTCCTACTGTCAGAGGCTTAGACCCACTGTTCGACCCATTTTGCATATTGGGAAATGAGATGTCCATGAATATCAGTCAAGTCAAGAAACTCAGAAATATTGTTAGGATGAAGAAACTTACGACGAATAACAGCAAGATCTTTATTTCTAGAATGAAGAAGACATCAGTCAACTATAGCATGGTACCAACTCTTTTACCTTGTTTTTACCCCTTGCGCCATTTCAAAATTTACAACAATGGTTTATGCATAGCTTTTTTTCCAGTACTTTTCAAAGCAGTTCACCAAGGATTACCTCTAAAACCACCTACATGGTCAAGAGGCTAGGAAGGTATTCATTCAACACCCACGGTACAATATTGAAGTCTTGCTGAAGAGGACGAAGGTTTGGCGGGCAATTATCCATAGCCACTGGCCTAAAGTTGCAAGGACATTCAACATCACTGAAGGCTCAATATTTGCCTTCCTTTTCTGTAGTTTCCCAGATGAGATTCATCTTTCTATTTACCGTGTATGATGCTACTTTCCAAAGGTTTTTGATGCTGCACGTGAAACTTGGTGCTGTTGTGTAATGGCATAACTGAGTGCCAAAGCTATCTGATGTAATTCGATTATGAAATCCTGGTTGCTTTTATATGGATATGAAATATATGGCGTGTTTTATAAGAAATATCAGTTTGATTAGTACACGGATTATCAATAATAGGCTAATTACCCTGTTTATTGGGGTTTTCTATTGCAAACGGTTACTCAGCCAACACCGTGGGCGATGAACTCAAACAACCCGCATGGTTTCTAGAAAGTAGGCGTGTTCGACACACGGCTTCCGACAGCAAACTGTTTGCGTTAGGCCACCTTGCACAAACGTTTCCACACAAATTCACCGTGTGGGATGTACAAACCTACGAAAATGATTTTCTGGGATTCACCGTGTGGGATGTACATACCTACGGAAATGATTTCTGGGATTCACCGTGTGGGATGTACATACCTACGGAAATGATTTCTGGGATTCACCATGTGGGATGTACATACCTACGGAAATGATTTCTGGGATTCACCGTGTGGGATGTACATACCTACGGAAATGATTTCTGGGATTCATCGTGTGGGATGTACATACCTACAGAAATGATTGGGTTTTGATGGCTCGCCCGATCGCACACGGCCCCAGCCTAGGTCCCAGGAGGGCCTATTCCCGACGATTTCTGGGTCGTGTGGGAAGGACACCCTATCGCACACACTCACTTGGCGACGGCTCCAAATGCCGTTGCGGAAAGGGGTTTTAAACCGTTTGTTTAGGACGTCGCTGTACCAGTGATCATCATCATCTTCATACTTTAAAAACTAAGATTCAATTTTAGAAGAACCCTTAAAAGCAACAAATTCTTCTATTCGTTCCACATCATAGTAATCATATATACCATTAGCATAAGAAGCTAAGGTTTCATTATCATTAAAATTGCATTAAAAGGGAAGATGTGGAGCACTCATCCTAGAGCAACAAGTATAATCATATCTCAAGCATAGATTCCAAGCATACCATTTCAACATATTAATTTGATCCCATAACAATTTCCCTTTATGAGTCAAGCGATAATCCCTAAAGTATTCATGTTGAACGAACGCTACTCCCATGATATAGTTGAATGGGGTTTTCTCAGGATTATCAAAGTAGTGCATAATATCTTTCACATAACGATCATCGAGGGTTTTAGGAGGTTCCCCATATCCATGAGTAGCAGGTACAACTAAAGATAGAGAACAACTTAGAACAATAAATAAAAACAACTTGGTGATAAAGCAAACAAGCACACACGAGAATATTCACCCCACACTATTGCTCCCCGGCAACGGTGCCAGAAAAAGGTCTTGATAACCCACAAGTATAGGGGATCATTTGTAGCCTTCTTTGATAAATAAGGGTGTTGAACCCAACAAGGAGCTAAAGGCAGAACAAATATTCCCTCAAGTTCTATCGACCACCGATACAACTCTACGCACACTTGAAGTTTGCTTTATCGGAAACAAGTATGAAACTATTTTGTAGGTGTGATGCTAGAACTACTTTGCAAGAATAAAACTAGAAGTACTTTGCAAGATAATAAAAGTTAGGTGTTTAGTAAAAGGGTTTGTGTCAACAAGAAAGTTATTTGTCCCTAGGCAATCGATAACAAGTACCGGTAATCATTCTTGCAATTCTATAAGAGGGAGAGGCATGAGCTAACATACTTTCTCTACTTGGATCATGTGCACTTATGATTGGAACTCTAGAAAGCATCCGCATCTACAAAAGATAATTAAGGTCATAAAACCCGACCATAGCATTAAGTATCAAGTCCTCTTTATCCCATATGCCATAGCCCACCTACTCAGGTTTAAGCTTCTGTCACTCTCGCAACCCACCATAAGCGAACCATGAACATATTGCAACACCCTACAATGGGGGCCCCTCTCGTTTGCGCAAGAATGGAGGGCACCATAGGACAACACCATACATAAAATATACAATCATACCAACCAAGATCATGATTAACCCACAG
This sequence comes from Triticum aestivum, assembly GCF_018294505.1. Classification (NCBI taxonomy): domain Eukaryota; kingdom Viridiplantae; phylum Streptophyta; class Magnoliopsida; order Poales; family Poaceae; genus Triticum; species Triticum aestivum. The sequence continues at coordinate 134,571,517 of NC_057800.1, read as the reverse complement.
GACAAAACGGATCTACTCAAACATCATAGGATAACCATAGATCATTGGGAAATAATATATGGAGTTGAGCACCATGTTTAAGTAGAGATTATAGCAGGGAGAAGAGGTGTTACACCGCTACATAAAGGGGGAGAGAGTTGGTGTTGACGGTAGCAAGATTGTTGATGTAGATCGCTGTCGGTGTCAAAACCGGCGGATCTCGGGTAGGGGGTCCCGAACTATCCAAGAGCTCGTTTATGGAGGAGAGCTCCATTGGATCTAACTGCTCGGCGAGTTCCGAGCTGACATGAAGATTGTTTTCGATGGCTCGAGAGGTCATCGTCGGCGCAGAAGCCGAACAGGCGGTCATAAGAAAACCACCTAGCCGGAGGGTTTGGCCAACAGCCAAAGCTCCCTTAGCAACGGTGCCGTCTTTAAAGACGGGGCGAGGCATCCTTACTGATGGCGACGACACAGAGGAACTCTCAATGAAAGCAACAATGTCAGTGTCAAAACCGGCGGATCTCGAGTAGGGGGTCCCGAACTGTGCATCTAGGCCGGATGGTAACAAGAGGCAAGGGACACGAAGTTTTACCCAGGTTCGGGCCCTCTCGATGGAGGTAAAACCCTAGGTCCTGCTTGATTAATATTGATGCTATGGGTAGTACAAGAGTAGATCTACCACGAGATCGGAGAGGCTAAACCCTAGAAGCTAGCCTATGGTATGATCGTTGTTGTGTATGTTGTCCTACGGACTAAAACCCTCCGGTTTATATAGACACCGGAGAGGGTTAGGGTTACACAAAGTCGGTTACAATGGTAGGAGATCTACATATTCATATCGCCAAGCTTGCCTTCCACGCCAAGGAAAGTCCCTTCTGGACACGGGACGAAGTCTTCAATCTTGTATCTTCATAGTCTAGGAGTCCGGCCGAGGGTATAGTCCGGCCATCCGGACACCCCCTAATCCAGGACTCCCTCAGTAGCCCCCGAACCAGGCTTCAATGATGACGAGTCCGGCGTGCAGATTGTCTTCGGCATTGAAAGGCGGGTTCTCCTCCAAATTCCGTGTACCTATTGAATAAAGTCCGGTTTCTTGTAGATGTTGCGCTCCTTGGCTTCTACGCCTAATAATGGCCGCTTCCCACGTGTCAAACGAATATGAAAAGTCTGAGTGTTTTTACATTCACACCCCTAGCCGCATAGACGAGCTGACCTATTTAAGGGGACGAGGATTTAGATCCAAACCACATCTTCCCCCCTTCGCGAGTGTTCATCAGAGCGCATCCGACAAAGGTCCATTCCACCATGGCCAGCCGTCGCGACTCCTGCTCTCGCCCTTCCAGCCCTCAGCCTGGATATTGGGAGAGATGCTCCATCCCGCATAGCGAGCTAGTGACGCTCCAGACCAAGGGATTTCTCCCCCCGGCCTATATGGTCCCGGTTCGAGCCGGCCTTGCCATCTATAATGGCGGAGAGCAAGCGAAGAGTGCCCCTAATCCCTCCAAAGGAGAGCGGGTGTGCCTTGTCCCTTATTTAATAAGGTGGCTCGGATTTCCAATCCATCCATTTCTCCGGGGGCTCCTGGAGTTCTATGGCCTCCAGCTACACAATTTCACGCCTGCCTCCGTATTGCATATCGCGTGCTTCGTAGCCCTCTGCGAGCTGTTTTTGGGTATCGAGGCTCATTTCGGGCTATGGAAAAGGCTATTCTGCCTTGTGCCCCGCTCTAAGGAGGGATCAATGTATCAAGTGGGCAGAGCCGAAGTGTGGCGCGTCGCCGGGGCCGGATATCTGTCCGGAACCCCAAAGAAGGCGTCCGAAGACTGGCCCTTGGAATGGTTTTATATAGAAGACGTCCGGCTGCCGGATCCTGTCCGGATTGGCCTCCCTGAATTCGATAGTGCTCCCTTAAAGAAGCGCCTAAGCTGGCGTCCACGGAGCCCTCAGAGAGAAAGTGACAAGGACATCATTTACCTGATGGGCCGAATAAGATTGTTAGCCCATTCCGGACTAACCATGATCGGGGTTATGGCTGAATGCATTATGCGGGGGGTGCAACCGCTTCAGTATAGAAGCCACCCCATGTGGGACTTCAACGGGGAGGACGACGCCACCCGCTATGGCCGTAAGGGGCCGGATTCAGCTGCCGCTCTACTAAAGATCTTGTCCACTTTGTATAAGGGAGAAGAGGAGGAATTTCTCCGCGTCAACCCACAGGGTGGATTCTCTATGCACAATCCCCCAAGCTGGGTAAGCGGTCATATTTACTTGCCCATCTGTTTTGTATTCCCATTGTTAAATATTCAGTCTGACGACTTCAACGCAGGAACTGCGCCAGGCTGTTAAGGAAATAATCAGCCCTCCTCCACAACCCGAGGACCCAGGACGGTCCCTCGACCCGGCCTCTCAAGAGGATCCGGATATATCTGTGGAGCTGATTGATGGAGTGTTCCATCAATTGAGCAAGGACAACGCCTTGGTGGCCATTACGGCCGATTACCAAGGGCTAATCCCGGCCTCCCAGGTAACTGAGATCGAAGTCCCAGTACCCCGAATAGGTGTCCGCCCTCTCATGTTTTCAGTTTCCTGATTACAACCGAACTTTGCAGGGGAGGTTTTCAAGGCGGAAGGCCGAACCTGCGGCAACAAGCCAACGAGGGGCCGCAGGGCCCCGTGGGCAGAAAAGAAGTGCAGTCCAGACCGAGGCGTCATCGCAAAGGTATGGCGCGCCCCCTTATCCCAAGTGTTATACCTTCGAGGCACATTGACACTCGTGCTCTCTTCAGGACAAAGGGACCTCGCCAGACTATATCCGGAGAGGCTGCCAATCGCGCCTCCACCAGCCAGGCTCCAAAGCCTGGTCCAGAGGCGGAGGCGAACACAAGGCGCGCGCCAGACGCTCCTCCGACAGAGGATGTGGACGGGTAGTCTGCCACCAACTCTGAGGTGGAGAGTGCCATGAACCACAGGCGTCGCCGGACAATTCTTCGCGACGCTTGTTTCTCCCAAGGGGCGTTAGATGCCTTCAACTCAGGAGATGTGTACCTCCGTGCCGCTCAAACTGGTCTAGCTAGAGCCACGGAGCAATATGTAAAAGACATATGGGCAAGAAAATTTTGGTAATTATATATATATACCAGTAGCCCCCGAGACTTGAAATAGTTAGAATAACTGATTTAACAATCATTTGTTATGCAGGTTCTTACAGAAAAGAATTCCCTACTGTCCAAGGAGCTGGAAGAGTGCAAAGCCCAACTTGAGGCCGCACTAGCCGCGGCAGGGGAGCCCAAGGAGACCCCCTCTGGTAATATACACTTCGAAAGATAAGTATTTTGCGAAGCACGGCATGGGTGCGAATCTGACAAATGAAATTGCAGATGGCGCCGAATTGAATCCGGAAAGGCAACACCTCCTACGCCAGCTAAAGGCTAGTGAGAAGGTGCTGGCAAAGGTGAGGCGGGAGAAGAACGATCTCCAAGATGCCAACACCAAGCTGGGCGTCGAGCTGAAAGATGTTCGTGCCCAGCTGTCAGAGTCCGTGACGGAGAATCAGCGGCTTCGGCATGGCATATTTAGTAAGTGCTTGAACGAACCTTTGAAAGAAAGTTCGGCGGGGAAGTCGACTAACAGAGCAATGTCTGTAGGTGTGCTAACAGGTCGTCCTGCAGAGGAGATGCCCGGTTCTACGGGTGACCTTCTTCCCGAGCTCTCGCAACTGCTCGATCGAGTTCGGCAGGCGATGCAAGGCATCACCCAGGCCCTGTGGCCATCCATCTCCATGCCCGAAGGTTTTGGAGAGCTTGCGGAGAAGCTAAAGGGAGCACGGCGGCGCTTCCGATTGTGGAAGATATCGGCCTGCCGTCAAGGCGCTAGGGAGGCCTGGGCCATGGTGAACACGCAGTACGCAAAGGCTGACCCCAACCACATGGCCGAGGTCGGTCCTGTAGGGCCCGATGGGAAGGAGATCCCTGTAAGCTTAGTATACGGCCAAGTAGAGTTGGCCGCAAAGTATTCCCAGCAGGACTGTAAATTAGACAGCCTGTTAGATGGTATTGAAGAGGAATACAATCAGTCAAAATGACTATGTAATTTAATTGACATTTATAATGCCTTCTAGCCGGATTGTAGATCATTTGTCATGGCCGACCTTTTAGCTTCAGCCTCGGGACCTGACGGTCCGGAGTGTGTCCGAATTCCCATGAGGTTATATAGGAACCGGGGAATGCATGGAGACCAGGCGTAGGGGTCATTAGTGCGTGAACAGACAAGTGCCCGACTAGTTATGTTATATTACATGGTTAGTAAGAAACATCTTCCAGGGAGAATAGTTCCGTTAGGGGTTCCTTTCCCTGGGAGGCATGCCCTAAGGTGCATGTCCATGCTGCGAAAAGAAACGCAGGAAAAACATCTGGGGGCGTATAGATAAAAATAAAAAAGATCATCTTTAGTTCACCGACCGAATATTCCCTTAAGAATGCTAGCTTTCGGCTTCACCCAGTCTGAGGTACACATTCGGCTGACCCGACAGTAACAATCACAGAGGTACTCCCTTTACCACCTAGCCGAACAATTGGGAATGTAGGGGTAAGCACAGGAGCCAGGCAACCCAGCTTAGCCAAAACTTAAGTCATATCGATGCATATAATGGTGAATAAAAGGTACATGCGAAAGTGTGACACATGTGTTGGGCATGAAGCCCGTATGAATAAGCTTCTGTTTAAAGAAGCCCCCAGGTTTAATGAGCGCGGATAGCGCATCACTTTATGAGCCTTTAAAGGCTATAAGAGAGAGAGAGAGAGAGAGAGAGAGAGAGAGAGAGAGAGAGAAGAAATGTAAGACAAAAATATATAAAAAATGGACAGAGGAAGGAGACGAACACAGAGTCCTCTTCGGAGACGGGCTGCATTCCATGGGTTCGGCTCGAGTCGGTTATCCGATTCATCCCGCAGGCAGTATGCTCCACCAGTCAGGACTTGGTCAATTATGAAGGGACCTTCCCACTTGGGCTTGAGTTTGTCCTTTTTCTTGTCCGGTAGTCGTAGAACTAATTCACCAACGTTGTAATTTTTGGCCCGTACTTCTCTGCTTTGGTATCTTCGATCCTGCTGTTGATAGAATGCGGAACGGGCTTTTGCCACGTCACGCTCCCCCTCCAATGCGTCCAAGCTGTCCTGCCGATCGAGCTTGGCTTCTCTTTCTTCGTACATGCGCACTCGAGGTGAGTCATGAATTATGTCGCAAGGCAAAACTGCCTCTGCGCCGTACACCATAAAGAATGGTGTGTATCTGGTGGTGCGATTCGGCGTGGTCCGCAGCCCCGAGAGTACGGAGTCGAGCTCCTCTACCCAGTGCGTGTTAGATTCCTTGAGGGACCGCACTAATCTAGGTTTGATGCCGCTCATGATAAGACCATTTGCATGTTCGACCTGGCCGTTAGTTTGTGGGTGATAGATGGAAGCATAATCGAGCTTGATGCCCATGTTTTGGCACCAGAGTTTTACCTCGTCGACCGTGAAGTTCATGCCGTTATCAGTGATGATGCTGTGGGGGACGACGTAACGGTGTACAACCCCGGATATATAGTCTATCACCGGTCCAGATTCGGCCGTCTTAACAGGCTTGGCTTCTATCCATTTGGTGAACTTATCCACCATGACCAGTAAGTATTTTTGCTTGTGGGTTCCGCCTTTAAGGGGTCCAACCATGTCAAGCCCCCAGACCGCGAAGGGCCAAGTAATGGGGATAGTTTGGAGGGCGGTGGGTGGCATATGGCTTTGTGCAAAGAGCTGGCAACCGGTGCATCGTTGGACTAAGTCCCGAGCGTCTGCCCGGGCCGTCGGCCAATAAAAGCCCGTACGGAAGGCCTTGCTTACAAGGGACCGAGCTGCAGCGTGATGACCGCCGAGTCAGGCATGAATTTCAGCCAGAAGGTTCCGCCGCTCCTCTTCGGAGATGCACCTTTGAAGGACTGCGGTAGTGCTTTTCTTATAAAGCTCTCCCTCGTGGACTCTGTAGGCTTTGGATCGCCGCACTATGCAGCGTGCCTCATTTTGGTCCTCGGGGAGTTCCTGCCTAGTAAGGTAGGCAAGGAATGGTTCTGTCCACGGGGCGATGACGGCCATTATTACGTGGGCTGAAGGTGTTATTTCATTGGCAGAGCCTCCGATTGTGTCAGGATGTTCGGTGTCGGGCAGTGCGGTTGGGTCCGGGCTGTTATTGTTCGGCTCGCCTTCCCATACTACGGATGGCTTGAACAGCCTTTCCAAGAAGATGTTGGGGGGACTACATCGCATTTTGCGCCGATGCGTGCCAGGACATCTGTCGCCTGATTATTGTCCCGGGCTATATGGTGAAATTCAAGCCCCTCGAACCGAGCTGACATTTTTAGGACGGTGTTGCGGTAAGCTGCCATTTTTGGATCCTTGGCATCGAAGTCTCCATTTATTTGGGATATTGCGAGGTTCGAGTCCCCGCGCACCTCTAGGCGTTGAATGCCCATGGATATTGCCATCTAGAGACCATGTAAAAGGGCCTCATATTCGGCTGCATTGTTGGAGTCCGTGTACATAATCTGGAGTACGTATTGAACTGTGTCTCCTGTGGGGGACGTCAAAACGACACCGGCCCCCAGTCCGGCCAACATCTTGGAGCCGTTGAAATGCATGATCCAATTTGAATATGTGCCGTACTCTTTAGGGAGTTCGGCCTCCGTCCATTCTGCGACGAAGTCGGCCAAGACTTGCGACTTGATGGCTCGCCGTGGCTTATAAGTTATGTCGAACGGGAGGAGCTCAATGGCCCATTTTGCAATCCAGCCCGTTGCGTCACGGTTGTTTATAATATTGTTAAGTGGTACTTCTGAGGCTACTATTATTGAACACTCTTGAAAGTAGTGTCGTAGCTTCCGGGATGCCATGAATACCGCGTACGCAATCTTTTTATAATGCGGGTACCGTGATTTGCAGGGAGTGAGGACAGTGGACACATAATAGACCGGCTTTTGAAGGGGGAATTTGTGTCCGTCCGCTTCTCGTTCGACGACGAGCACCGCGCTTACAACCTGATGTGTTGCTGCAATGTATAATAGCATTGGTTCGCCAATGTTTGGCGCGGCCAGAACTGGGTTTGTTGCCAGTATGGCTTTTATTTCGTCGAGTCCGGCCGTGGCTGCATCCGTCCATTTGAAGTGTTCGGTGCGCCGAAGGAGGTGGTAAAGGGGTAGGGCCTTTTCTCCCAAGCGGGAGATAAAGCGGCTTAGAGCCGCCACGCATCCGGTTAACTTTTGTATTTGTTTGAGGTCCTTTGGGATATCCAGTTGCGACAGAGCTCGGATCTTGGCTGGATTTGCTTCAATTCCTCTACCGGATACAATGAAGCCCAAGAGCTTTCCGGCTGGAACGCCGAAAACGTATTTTTCCGGGTTGAGCTTGATGTCGTATGTTCGGAGGTTATCAAATGTGAGCCTCAAGTCGTCTACTAGAGATTCAACATGTCTTGTTTTGACGACCACATCATCTACATATGCCTCCACTGTTTTGCCGATCTGGCTTGCCAGACATGTCTGAATCATGCGCTGATATGTTGCGCCGGCGTTTTTGAGCCCGAAGGGCATCGTGTTGAAGCAGAATGGGCCGTATGGTGTGATAAATGCCGTTGCGGCTTGGTCTGGTTCTGCCATCTTGATTTGATGGTAGCCGGAATATGCGTCGAGGAAACACAACGAATCGTGTCCTGCGGTAGCATCGATAATTTGATCGATGCGGGGGAGGGGGAAGGGATCCTTTGGGCAAGCCTTGTTAAGGTCTTTAAAATCAACACACAGGCGCCAGGATTTGTCCTTCTTTGGTACCATCACCAGGTTTGCTAGCCAGTCCGGATGTTTTATATCTCTGATGAATCCGGCCTCCAATAGCTTTGCTAGCTCCTCTCCCATGGCCTGTCTCTTAGGTTCGGAAAAACGCCGAAGAGCCTGTTTGACAGGTTTGAATCCTGTTTGGATATTTAAGCTGTGCTCGGCCAGCCTGCGTGGGATTCCTGGCATGTCTGAAGGGTGCCAGGCGAAAATGTCCCAGTTCTCTCGTAGGAACTCTCGCAGTGCGGCGTCTACATCAGGGTTTAACTGTGCCCCGATGGAAGCTGTTTTATTGGGGTCCGTTGGATGGACTTGGAATTTGACTATTTTGTCCGCCGGTTTAAAGGAGGTGGACTTGGATCTTTTGTCGAGTACCACATCATCCCTATTCACTGTAGAGCGCAACACAGTCAGTTCCTCAGCCGCTAGGGCTTCGGATAGTGCCTCGAGGGCCAGTGTGGCTGTCTTGTTTTCGGCGCGGAGTGCTATGTCCGGATCACTAGCGAGAGTGATGATCCCGTTAGGCCCGGGCATCTTGAGCTTCAAGTACCCGTAATGGGGTATTGCTTGGAAGATTGTAAACGCTTCCCGCCCTAGCAGAGCGTGATAACCACTACTGAACGGAGCCACATGGAACTGACCTCTTCGGACCTGTAATTATCCGGCGTGCTAAACACCACATCTAGTGTGATTTTTCCTGTACATCCTGCTTCCCGACTGGGGATTATTCCTCTAAAGGTTGTGTTGCTTCGCTCAACTCAGTTCTAGTCTATTTCCATTTTTGAAGGGTTTCCTCATAAATGAGGTTCAATCCGCTGCCGCCGTCCATGAGTACCTTGGTAAGACAAAATCCGTCCACTATTGGACTGAGGACCAATGCGGCTGGTGCTCGGGCTGTTCGGAATTTAGGTTCATCACTGGCATTAAAGGTAATAGCCGTGTCACTCCATGGGTTTATTGTTGCTACTTGGTAGACTTTGGCAAGGCTGTGGAGTGTCCTTTTTCGCATATTATTTGATGCAAAAGTCTCGAAGACCGTTAATACCGTATTGGTGTCTCTGGGGTGGCTTTCTGTGGCCTCCGGAATTAGGAGATTTTCGCCAATTTTGGCCACCTGCCAGAGTATCCAACATGCTTTGAGGCTGTGAGTTGGTGTGGCGTCCTCTGTACTTTGAATTTTACAGGGTCCATTGAGCCATCCTTCCAGTATGGTTCCATGCCCTGTAGAGGGTTTTTGCTTTTTAGTGCTTGACCCGGGTGTCTGGTGATGATGCACCCTTTTATTTCGGACTGGGTTTGTATTCAGGGCCGGATTGTCCCAAAATTTGATTTCGGTTTTCCAGGCGCTTTCCATCGCACAGTACTTTCGTACAATGGACGCCAAGTCAGCGAAGTGTGTAATATCACGACGACTTATGGCGTTGAGTATTCCCTTGTCCGTGCAATTATTGCAGAAGATTGAGATTGCGTCTTCCTCGCGGCAGTCCCTTAGCCTGTTCTTAACCAGGAGGAATCTGGCCCAGTAATGATGTACTGTTTCATCGGGCTCTTGCCTGATTTTGGATAGATCGCTTATGTTGGGGTGGGTGGGTGGAATTAAATCCGAAGCCTCACCCCATCTGAGGCTCAGAGGCCGAGGAATTTCCGAACTCGAAAATTTGGATTCCTGGATGTTGTCCAATGAATCCAGCCCGTCGCCTGACTCTAAGTTCAGGTCTTGAGTGATATCCTCCCCTCCGCGGGTATCCGGCTTGGAGGGATCGGGAATCCGGACGTAGCGAGTCCTTAAGATAGATGAAGGGTCGCCGCACTGTCCCTCTACCACGGCAACGTGATGGGTGACTTGGGGAGAGTTAATCTCTCTCAGATCGGGTTTAGGCCCAATCTGGTCGTAATCCGTAGCGACTCCCAGGGCGGCGAAGCGATCCAAGAGCTCGTTTATGGAGGAGAGCTCCATTGGATCTAACTGCTCGGCGAGTTCCGAGCTGACATGAAGATTGTTTTCGATGGCTCGAGAGGTCATCGTCGGCGCAGAAGCCGAACAGGCGGTCATAAGAAAACCACCTAGCCGGAGGGTTTGGCCGACAGCCAAAGCTCCCTTAGCAACGGTGCCGTCTTTAAAGACGGGGCGAGGCATCCTTCCTGATGGCGACGACACAGAGGAACTCTCAATGAAAGCACCAATGTCGGTGTCAAAACCGGCGGATCTCGGGTAGGGGGTCCCGAACTGTGCGTCTAGGCCGGATGGTAACAGGAGGCAAGGGACACGAAGTTTTACCCAGGTTCGGGCCCTCTTGATGGAGGTAAAACCCTACGTCCTGCTTGATGAATATTGATGATATGGGTAGTACAAGAGTAGATCTACCACGAGATCGGAGAGGCTAAACCCTAGAAGCTAGCCTATGGTATGATCGTTGTTGTGTATGTTGTCCTACGGACTAAAACCCTCCGGTTTATATAGACACCGGAGAGGGTTAGGGTTACACAAAGTCGGTTACAATGGTAGGAGATCTACATATCCGTATCGCCAAGCTTGCCTTCCACGCCAAGGAAAGTCCCTTCCGGACACGGGACGAAGTCTTCAATCTTGTATCTTCATAGTTCAGGAGTCCGGCCGAGGGTATAGTCCGGCCATCCGGACACCCCCTAATCCAGGACTCCCTCAATCGCCATCCTGATCGTTGCCCCGGCGGCACTTCGGCGCCACCGGGAGCGAGGGGGAGAGAGACCCCTACTTCTTCTTCTTCCTTGGCCTTCCCCTAGACGGGGAGGAGAATTCCCCCTCTGGTCCATGGTATCCTATGGCGGCGAAGGGGCGGGAGCCCCTCCAAGATTGGATCTCCCTCTCTGTTCTCTTCTGTTTCGCGTTCTCCAGGTCTGGCCCTTCACCGTTGAAGGAAATATGCCCTATATGCAATAATAAAGTTGTTATTTATATTTCTTTATATCATGATAAATGTTTATTATTCATGCTAGAATTGTATTAATCGGAAACATAGTACATGTGTGAATACATAGACAAACAGAGTGTCACTAGTATGCCTCTACTTGACTAGCTCGTTAATCAAAGATGGTTAAGTTTCCTAGCCATGGACAAAGAGTTTTCATTTGATGAACGAGATCACATCATTAGAGAATTATGTGATTGACTTGACCCATCCGTTAGCTTAGCACGATGATCGTTTAGTTTGTTGCTATTGCTTTCTCCATAACTTATACATGTTCCTATGACTATGAGATTATGCAACTCCCGAACACCAAAAGAATACTTAGTGTGCTATCAAATGTCACAACCTAACTGGGTGACTATAAAGATGCTCTACAGGCGTCTCCAATGGTACTTGTTGAGTTGGCATAGATCAAGAATATGATTTGTCACTCCATGTATCAGAGAGGTATCTCTGGGCCCTCTCAGTAATGCACATCACTATAAGCCTTGCAAGCAATGTGACTAATGAGTTAGTTACGGGATGTTGCATTACGGAACGAGTAAAGAGACTTGTCGGTAACGAGATTGAACTAGGTATTGAGATACCAACAATCGAATCTCAGGCAAGTAACATACCGATGACAAAGGGAACAACATATGTTGTCATGCGGTTTGACTGATAAAGATCTTCGTAGAATATGTAGGAACCAATATGAGCATCCAGGTTCTGCTATTGGTTATTGATCGGAGATGAGTCTCCGTCATGTCTACATAGTTCTCGAACCCGTAGGGTCCGCACGCTTAACATTCGGTGACGATCGGTATCATGAGTTTATGTGTTTTGATGTACCGAAGGTAGTTCGGAGTCCCAGATATGATCACGGACAAGATGAGGAGTCTCCATATGGTCGAGACATAAATATCGATATATTGGAAGGCTATGTTTGGACATCAGAATGGTTCCGGGTGAGTTCGGGTATTTACCAGAGTACCGGGGGGTTACCGGAACCCCCCGGTGAGTGTATGGGCCTTATTGGGCCTTAGTGGGAAAGAGCAGGAGGCGGCCAAGGTGGAGGGCGCGCCCCCCAATTCCAATCTGAATTGGGTGGGGGGCCGCCCCCCTTCCTTCCCTCTCTCTCCCCCTTCATTTCTCTCCTACTCCAACAAGGGAAGGGGGAATCCTACTCCCACCGGGAGTAGGACTCCCCCCCTTGGGCGTGCCATAGAGGGCCGTCCCTCCCCCTCCTCCACTCCTTTATATACGGGAAGGGGGGCACCCCATCGACACACAAGTTGATTGTTTAGTCGTGTGCGGTGCCCCCTCCACAGATTTCCACCTCGGTCATATCATTGTAGTGCTTAGGTGAAGCCCTGCGTCGGTAACTTCATCATCACCGTCATCACGCCATCGTGCCGACGAAGCTCTCCCTCGACACTCAGCTGGATCTAGAGTTCATGGGATGTCACCAGCTGAACGTGTGCAGATCCCGGAGGTGCCGTACTTTTGGTGCTAGGATCGGTCAGATCGTGAAGACGTACGATTACATCAACCGCGTTATCCTAACGCTTCCGCTTACGGTCTACGAGTGTATGTGGACAACACTCTCCCCTCTCGTTGCTATGTATCACCTAGATGGATCTGGCGTGTGCTTAGGAAATTTTTGAAATTACTGTGTTCCCCAACAACCGTTTCTTAAATTCCTGGAGATCCGTAACTCCGATTGCGCTGAAATTTTTACACGATTTTTCTCTCCATAAATTATCTTTCTTGCGCCACAAGAAGGGCCCCAACCGACCTTCGAGGAGAGCACAAGACACCTGGGCGCGCCCTGGTGGATTGTGGGCTCTATGGGCCCTCGTTTGCGTTGATTCCACCTCCCAAAAATCACATAAATTCCAAAATAAATCTCCGTAAATTTTTACCGCGTTTGGACTTTGTTTGATATCAATTTTCTGCGATACAAAAAACATGCAACAAACATGAACTGGCACTGGGCACTGGGTCAATAGGTTAGTCCAATAAATCATATAAAAAGTTGCCAAAAATATGTGAAAGTTGTATAATATTGGCATGAAACAATAAAAAATTATAGATATGATGGAGACGTATCAATAATGGTCGACCTCTTCGTCTTATTCTTCGGTATCCGCCTCATCTGAATGCCCTCTAGCATGAGGAACTCCGCATCTGCCCAGGTCCCGATCTCCCGAAGTTGAGGTTCCTCTTCGGCCTTCCGGCACGCCGCACCGCCACTACATAGGCACGTGCGCCCTAGTTGACAGTGGTGTAAATGCCGAGCCGGAAGCAGTGGCCGACGTAGGAGAACTCGATACCGAAGTGGCCGGATGGCTTTGCCCGCATGCCGAAGAACCCCATCTTGTTCTTCGGGAGCTTCTTCGGAGGCATAGCAGCGGAGGGTAGCGGCGACCGAACTGGGTGGCGGCAAAAAATACGGTTGATTCGCGGGGCTGCAGGTGGGGTGGTGGTGGCATGGCTAGTGCTTGGCGGTCGGGTGGTGGCTCCGGCGGCGGCGGCGGTGGAGCAGTGGAAAATACGGCCAATTCGCAGGGCTGCAGGTGGGGCGGCGGTGAAGTGGTGGCTAGCTAGGTGGGTGCTTGGCAGTCGGGTGGTGGCTGCAGCGATGGTGGACACGGTGGAGGCGATGAATTGGTCGGCGAAAAAACGCCGGATTCACGGCGTGCAGTGATGAGTGGCGGTCGAAACGCAGTGGAAACAGTAGCGAGGTGGTAGAGTGGTCAGATCTGACGTGGGGCAGCTATAGCATGTTGCGATGGGTGGGCATACGGCGGCGGCAGTGCGGTGGGCTGGCGGGAGGAACAAGATGCGGGTGAGCAAATAAAGTGAAACGATTGTTGGCAGTTAGCGCGCGACCAACTTTTTTACATCTTCTGTAGGTGGAGATGCAAATTTCCATCTCTAGGTGTTAAATTTTATATCTCCTAGACGTGGAGATGTAAAAAAACATGCATCTACATCATCTATTGGAGATGGGTTTTGGGGCCTTGGAGATGCAAAAGTTAGTTCTTTTGAAATCTATATCATCTATTAGAGATGCTCCAAGAAGAGAATGGATGTTGCTGATGATAGTCTTTGATGAGGCCAAGAAGAAAATTTTGTTCCAAACCCTTTTTGTCCTGCAACATTGTACATCAAATCAGACACAAAAAATGTTCATAGACACATCCGGATATGTTCGCACACAATTTTAGGGGAGCTGTCTATCCAACCCATGCACCAAATAAAAGCGGACACGACATTTTCATTAGTATTTAGGATTTTTTACATAGAAAAATTAACCGACCTTAGTCTACTCTTCGTCGCACATGGACACATCTATGTCACATGTCCTACTCCTCATCAGAGGCCGCCACCTGGCCGTCGACGTCACAGGTGGAGGTGAGGTCGACAATCGAACCACAAGGTGCAGCCTCGTTGTCATTGTGGCGTGGCGCGAATGACATGGAGCTACCGATGTTGGTTGTGTTCCTGTCTGTCGCCTCTGTGTTCCCCTCTACCGCCGTCTCCTTGAGTAGGCGGTCGCGCTCTGCATCGCTAACATAGAGCTGCCACCGCTCGCGACCGATGGTGTAGGTGCTACACACAAGCTCATGCGAGTCTCACTGCTCATCTATCAAGCCCGGATTCTCCCCGAGCATGACTGTGATGGCCTCCTGAAGGAAATGTGCCCTAGAGGCAATAATAAAGTTGTCATTTAATATTTCCTTATATCATGATTAATGTTTATTATTCATGCTAGAATTGTATTGACCAGAAACCTTAATACATGTGTGAATACATAGACAAAACACTGAGTCCCTTAGTGAGCCTCTACTTGACTAGCTCGTTGATCAAAGATGGTTAAGGTTTCCTAACCATGGACATGAGTTGTCATTTGATAATGGGATCACATAATTAGGAGAATGATGTGATGGGCAAGATCCATCTGTTAGCTTAGCATTTGATCATACAGTTTATTGCTACTGCTTTCATGTATGCCAAATACATATTCCTTTGACTATGAGATCATGCACTCCCGAATACTGGAGGAATACCTTGTGTGCTATCAAATGTCACAAAGTAACTGGGTGATTATAAGGATGCTCTACATGTATCTCTAAAGTTGTTTTGTTGGGTTGGCATGAATCGATATTAGGATTTGTTACTCCGAGTATCGAAGAGGTATCTCTGGGCCCTCTTGGTAATGCACATCATAATAAGCCTTGCAAGCAAATGACTAATGATTTAGTCACGGGATGATGTATTACGGAACGAGTAAAGAGACTTGCCGGTAACGATATTGAACTAGGTATAGAGATACCGACGATCGAATCTCGGGCAAGTAACATACCGATGAACAAAGGGAATAACGTATGGTGTCATTACGGTACGAACGATAAAGATCTTCGTAGAATATGTGGGAACCAATATGAGCATCCAGGTTCCGTTGTTGGTTATTGACCAGAGAGGTGTCTCGGTCATGTCTACATAGTTCTCGAACCCATAGGTCCGCACACTTAATGTTCGATGATGATTTTGTATTGTACGAGTTATGTGGTTTGGTGACCGAATGTTGTTTGGAGTCCCAGATGAGATCACAGACATGATGAGGAGTCTCTATATGGTCGATAGGTAAAGATTCATATATTGGACGATGATATTTGGACACCGGAAGTGTTCCGGTGGTACCGGGTACATATCGGGTCACCGGAAGGGGTTCCGGGCATCCCTCGTCAACTACATGGACCTAATGGGCCAAGAAGGGGACAGACCAGCCCCTAGGGGGCTGGTGCGCCCCATGTAGGCCGAAATAATGGGGAAGGAAAGAGGGCAATAGAGAAAGGAAGGGGAGCAATTCGGCCTCCCCCTTCCTTCTCTCCTCCCTCCTCCTTCCTCCCCCCTCCGGATGAATGTGGAAGGGGGGAGCCCGAATTGGGAGGTGCCCAAGTAGGATTCCTCCTACTTGGGGAGCGCCCTTGGCTGCCTCCCCTCCCCTCCAACCTATATATATGTGGGTAGGGGGCACCGCTAGAACATAGGCCAACAATTGTTAGCCGTGTGCGACGCCCCCTCCACAGTTTTTGCCTCCGGTCTTATCTTCGTAGTGCTTAGGCGAAGCCCTGTGTGGATCACTTCGCCATCACTGTCACCATGCTGTCGTACTGACGGAACTCTCCCTCGACACTTTGCTGGATCAAGAGTTCGAGGGACGTCATTGAGCTGAACGTGTGCAGAACTCAGAGGTGCCGTACATTCGATGCTTGATCGGTCGGAACAATAAGAGGTTCGACTACATAAACCATGTTATCAAACGCTTCGGCTTTCGGTCTACGAGGGTACATGGACACACTCTCCCCCTCTCGTTGCTATGCATCTCCTAGGTAGATCTTGTGTGAGCATAGGAATTTTTTTGAAATTGCATGCTACGTTTCCCAACAGTGGTATCCGAGCCAGGTCTATGCGTAGATGATATGCACGAGTAGAACACAAAGTGTTGTGGGTGGTGACCATCATACTGCTTACCACCAATGTCTTATTTTGATTCGGTGGTATTGTTGGATGAAGCGGCCCGGACCAACCTTACATGACCACGTTCCTGAGACCGGTTCCACCGACAGACATGCAACTAGTTTTGCATAAAGGTGGCTGGCGGGTGTCTGTTTCTCCAACTTTAGTTGAATCGAATTTGAGTACGGCCGGTCCTTGTTGAAATTTACAAAAGCAAACTTGATAAATCACCGTTGTGGTTTTGATGCATAGGCAAGAACGGTTCTTGCTAGAAGCCCATAGCAGCCACGTAAAACTTGCAACAACAAAGTAGAAGATGTCTAACTTGTTTTTGCAGGGCATGTTGTGATGTGATATGGTCAAGACATGATGTGATATACGTTATTGTATGAGATGATCATGTTTTGTAGAAGTTATCGGCAACTGGCAGGAGCCTTATGGTTGTCGCTTTACTGTATGAAATGCAAACGCCATGTAGTTACTTTACTTTATCACTATGCGTTAGCAAAAATTGTAGAAGAAATAGTTGGCGAGACGACCACAACGCTACAATGGAGATTAAGGTGTCAAGCTAGTGAGGATGGAAATCATGACGATGCTTTGGAGATGGAGATCGAAAGCACAAGATGATGATGGCCATATCATGCCACATATTTTGATTGCATCTGATGTTTATCTTTTATGCATCTTATTTTGCTTAGTACGACGGTAGCATTATAAGATGATCCCTTAACTAAAATTTCAAGGTATGAGTGTTCTCCCTGAGTATGCACCATTGCGACAGTTCATCGTGCTGAGACACCACATGATGATCGGGTGTGATAGGCTCTATGTTCACATACAATGGGTGTAAGACAGTTTTGCACATGTGGAATACTCAGGTTAAACTTGACAAGCCTAGCATGTACAGACATGGCCTTGGAACACTGGAGACCGAAAGATTGAACGTGAATCATATAGTAGATATGATCAACATACAGATGTTCAACATTGATGACTACTCCATCTCACGTGATGATCGGACATGGTTTAGTTGATTTGGATCACGTAATCATTTACACGTCTCGAGGGATATCTATCTAAGTGGGAGTTCTTAAGTAATAGGATTAATTGAACCTAATTTATCATGAACTTAGTCTTAATAGTATTTGCAAATTATGTTGTAGATCAATGGCTCTTGTTGTAGCTCCCCTATGTTTTTTGATATGTTCTTAGAGAAAACTAAGTTGAAAGATGATAGTAGCAATGATGCGGACTGGGTCCATGATCTAAGGATTATACTCATTGCTGCACAAAAGAATTATGTCCTTGATGCACCACTAGGTGACAGACTTATTGCAGGAGCAGATGCAAACGTTATGAACGTCTGGCAAGCTCAAAGTAAAGACTACTTGATAGTTTAGTGCACCATGCTTTATGGCTTAGAACCGGGACTTCAAAAATGTTTTGAACGCCATGGAGCATATGAGATGTTCCAAGAGCCGAAATTGGTATTTTAGACTCATGCCCGTGTCGTGAGGTATGAGACCTTTGACAAGTACTTTGCCTACAAGATGGAGGAGAATGACTCAGCCAGTGAGCATGTGCTCAGAATGTCTGGGCACTACAGTCACTTGAATCAAGTGGGAGTTCATCTTCCAGATAAGATAGTGATTGACAGAGTTCTCTAGTCACTATCACCAAGCTACTAGAACTTCGTGATGAACTATAATATGCAAGGGATGACTAAAACAATTCCCAAGCTCTTCGCGAAGCTAAAATCCGCGAAGGTAGAAATCAAGAAAGAGCATCAAGTGTTGATGGTAAACAAGACCACTAGTTTCAAGAAAAAGGTTAAGGGAAAGAAAGGGAACTTCAAGAAGAATGGGAGGCAAGTTGCCACTCCCGTGAAGAAGCCCAAAGCTGGACCCAAGTCTGAAACTGAGTGCTTCTACTGCAAAGGAAATGGTCACTGGAAGTGGAACTGCCCCAAACATTTGGCGGATAAGAAGGATGGCAAAGTGAACAAAGGTATATTTGATATATAGATTATTGATGTGTACCATACTAGTGTTCGTAGTAGCCTCTCGGTATTTGATACTAGTTCAGTTGCTAAGATTAGTAACTCGAAATAGGAGTTGTTGAATAAACAAAGACTAGTTAATGGCGAGGTGACGATGTGTGTTGGAAGTGATTCAAAGGTTGATAAGATCACCATCGCACACTCCATCTACCATCAGGATTAGTGTTGAACCTAAATAAATGTTATTTGGTGTTTGCATTGAGCATGAATATGATTGGATCATGTTTATTGCAATACGGTTATTCATTTATGTCAGTGAATAATTGTTGTTCTGTTTACATGAATAAAAAATTCTATGGTCATACACCCAATGTAAATGGTTTATTGAATCTTGATCATAGTGAGACACATATTCATAATATTGATGCCAAAAGATGCAAAGTTGATAATGATAGTGCAACATATTTGTGGCACTGCTGTTTAGGTCATACTGGTGTAAAGCGCATGAAGAAACTCCATGCAGACGGTCTTTTGGAATCACTTGATTATGAATCAGTTGATATTTGCGAACCATGCCTCATGGGTAAGATGACTAAAACTCCATTCTCCGGAACAATGGAGCAAGCTAATGACTTATTAGAAATAATTCATACCGATGTATGTGGTCCGATGAGTGTTGAAACTCGCGGCGGGTATCGTTATTTTCCGACCTTCATAGATGATTTGAGCAGATATGGGTATATCTACTTGATGAAACACAAGTCTGAAATATTTTAAAAGTTCAAAGAATTTCGTAGTGAAGTGGAGAATCATCGTAACAAGAAAATAAAGTTTCTATGATCTGATCACGGAGACGAATATTCGAGTTACGAGTTTGGCCTTCATTTAAAACAATGTGGAATAGTTTCACAACTCATGCCACCTGGAACACCACCGTGTAATGGTGTGTCCGAATGTCGTAACCGTTCTCTATTGGATATGGTGCGTTATATGATGTCTCTTACCGATTTGCCTTTATCATTTTGGGGTTATGCATTAGAGATTACTGCATTCATGTTAAATAGAGCATAAATCTGTTAAGACGACACCGTATGAACTATGTTTTGGCAAGAAACCAATGCCGTTGTTTCTTAAAGTTTGGGGTTTCAATGCTTATGTGAAAAAGCTTCAGCTTGATAAGCTCGAACCCAAATCGGAGAAGTGCGTCTTCATAGGATACCCAAAAGAAACTGTTGGGTACACCTTCTACCATAGATCCAAAGGCAAGGTCTTTGTTGCTAAGAATGGATCCTTTCTAGAGAAGGAGTTTCTCTCGAAAGAAGTGAGTGGGAGGAAAGTAGAACTTGCTGAGGTAATTGTACCTTCTCTCAAATTGGAAAGTAGCTCATCACAGAAAACCATTCCCGTGATGCCTACACCAACTAGAGAGGAAGCTAATGATAATGATCATGAAACTTCAGATCAAGTTACTACTGAACCTCGTAGGTCAACCAAAGCACGTTCCGCACCATAGTGGTACGGTAACCCTATTCGGGAAGTCATGTTACACTACTGCAGGATGCTGCTAATGTGATACTACGATCAGAGACCCTTCGAAGAAACTGTGTGCGATGCAATAATCGCAAATGGTAGTGTAAAAGAACAATCAAAAAAGGTGCAAAACATTTGCGATGACGGAGCCATCAAACACAGTTCAGATTTTAGTTGTGTGTGCGATGCAGGGCATACGGTTCATTTCAATTAACTATTTGTGATGAGGCAGAACAAAAGAAACGGGCAACCAGATGAAGGCGTGTGCGATATACGGCATATGGTTCACTCAGATGAACTGTTTGTGATGAGGAGGAACAATAGAAATGGGCAGCTAGATAAAGGTGTGTGCGATTGAGGGCATACGCTTCAGAAGGATTAACTGTTTGCGATTAGGCAACATAATAGAAACGGGTCAGCCAGATCAAAGTGTCTGCGATTGATGCCATACACCTCACACGGATGAACTATTTGTGATTAGCCACAACAAATCGAAACATTTAGATAGATCAACGTGTGTGCGCTAGATGGGCACACACATTCTAATTAAAAGAAGCGTGCGCGATAGTAATAACGAGCGCACACGGTTGTTGGAACAAGACGTGTGCTGACATTGCCTATTGCGGTGCACCCTATGGTGCAAACGCCATTTACGCGGCCGAGAAGGCGTGCCCACGTTACGCCTTGCGGGAATAGTGCCGCTCTTATAACCGTCAATAAGTTTTGAGCCTGCATCCCGTCACATTCCAAATTGCAAACCTGTTCACACCAATCAAAACCTAAACGGTTTCCCACTTAGGAGTGTATTAGTACTCGGTTATGAATACTACTACTACAAGATGACTGCACATTCCTCCTCAACTCTTCATCGACAAAAACAAACAAGTCATTCATCATTGGTCACTTGCGTCTGCCATGGCCAGCGTGAGTTCTGGGTCGAGAGATTGCCACCAGGGAGATGCGAGCATGGAAGCGGAAGCACAAGAGATGTCCCGCCTCGCCGCGAACGCAGCCGGCATGTCCCGCCGCGTGGCCGTAGCAGCACAGAGGTCCCGCCGCGCCGCCGAATCAGCACGAAGGTCCCGCCGCGCTGTCGATGCAACAGACTGGTCCGTCCCCGCCACGGAAGCAGAAGAGATGTCCCGTCGCGCTACGAATGCAGCAGAGATGTCCTCTCGCGCCGCGACGGTCTGGGAAAGTGTCTCATGAGCAGGAGAGGACTCTTACAGGCGCATGCATGCGATCATCCATAGCGAGATGGATTAGATCTCCGGTTGGGCGAGGTTGCAGGACAACATGAAAGCCTCTTTTCAACAGGCTATCGGCGTCATCCAACAACTAAATGAGAGCAATGAGAAGCTCCTGGCCGAGCGCGACCTGCTGAGGGCGAAGATCGTCAGAAGTGCGGAGCAGCAGGAGGAGACCAATGCTTTGTTGAAGAGGACCGGCGTCATCATCGAGAAACTTATGGACGAGAATGCCATGCTGCACATCGAGCGTAGAAGGCTGGTGGAGGAATTCGTTTATGCTCTCAAGGAGCATCTTGGGGACAAGAAATGGCTCATCGCCACTCGCCGTAGAGACTAGTTCCGGCGGCCTGCAGCAAAGCATCAAGAAAGTAGAGATCAGCGAGCCAGATTGTTGTCTTCCTTCTTCTTTTGGCCTTGTGTATTTCAGGCGTTGCTGCATGTGGCTTTTTTTAATTATGTTCCTAAACATGTAAGACAATTATTATCCACTGTCATCATCCTTAATATTCATCATGGTTGCTATAAGTCGCAGTCGATACTATATAGGTCTGTCGGATCTTACATCAAGATCCATGCAAACTTTCTTTTCAGATTTTCATTTTTCTCTCTTAAATCTCAGTCCAGTGAGACAGATAGCCACACCATAGAACAGGGGCTCGGGCACCATTAATGGAGACGTTGGGAGGAAGGTGCGCGACAGGTAGAAGGTCCAAGGGCTCTCCTCCCGATGAGAACGCGCAGGGGTCAGATCGTACGCCTCCCGTACTCAAATAGCTACCCCTCATGGCACCTCCTAGCCAATAAAAAAGGGGATGCATGGCCGCATGTAATTGGTAAGTCGAACGCCCAACATTTCAATAATACTTGTGTTTCCGATTTGTAACGTGATAGCACTTGTTCCAAACTGACTTTGTTGATAGTTAATGTGCGCGCCTTCGCAAATCAAACAGAAAATTAGCACAACATGTTGGTGCCATGTCATGACACCATGCCAAGTTTCATGATATTTAGGCGTGTTGGATTTACAGGAATTAAAAAACCAAGTTTCTCAATCTTTATGGCCGAGCCACGACGCCCATATGTTTGAATTTCATTCTCATTTCTTGCATGGGACCTAGAAATTCACCCAAGGACGCACATGTGATTTTTCAACCAACTTTGGTGCACTGGAGCATGTTCTTGTAGTTCAAATTTGAATTATGCACATTAAATGCCCAGAAACTCAATTGATGTATAAAAAGGTCAAATTAACCCTGAGTAATTCCAAAATTTAGCACGATATTTCTATTTGGTGTAATTTGCTTGTTTAAAAAATAAAGGCAGGAGAAGGCAGTGTACGTATGTCGTTTCGCACATGGAGGTGACACGTTCCCTCTCGGAACCACAAGCCTTCTTGAGGGAAGCTTCGGGTTGCAAGAAGCTTACACCAAAGCTCTTGTCCCAATTCAACCAAAAGAATTACCGCAGCGTGTTGGTGCCATGTCTTGACACCATGCCAGGTTTCATGATTTTCAGGCGTGTTTTGGATTTACAGGAATTAAAAAACCAAGTTTCTCAATCTTTACGACCGATCCACGACGCTGAGATGTTTGAATTTCATTCCCATTTCTTGCATGGGACCTAGAAATTCACCCAAGGACACACATGTGATTTTTCAACCAACTTTGATGCACTGGAGCATGTGCTTGTAGTTCAAATTTGAGTTATGCACATTATGTCACATCCCTAGTCTGGTATGACTTAGACTAGCTAGTCATTTGTGCATCATGTTTAAATCTCATTTAAATTTGAAATGAGGATTGGTGGAACCCTCAGAATCATTTTTGAAAATGACCCAAATAAAAATTTCTCCAAAAGGGTCCAAGAAAATGCTCATGTTGCTCTCTGAAAATATTGGACAGAGATAAAAATCAAACCAATATTTTTAGGAGCTCATGGATATTTATTTTCGCCATTTGGATTAATTCGATAAATATTTGCATTGGAAATATATTAGTTATATATATTAATATATGTCCAAAAATTATGCCACCTGTTGGGGAGCTCTGGAATAATATATCTAGCTCCTGCAAAAATTGGCATAAGGTAATAAAATGATTTAATATTTTATTTAAATCAAAACAAATGTCAGAAATTAGAAAACAAAAATAAATAAAAGAAGGAGAAGCTTACCTGGGGCTCTCCCCCCTGTGCAGCCCAGCAGCAGGCCGGCCCAGCCAGCAGGCGGCCCAGCCCGCCCCCTCCTCTGTCGTCTTCGTCCTCGACAGAGGGAGGGGAGCGTGCCCGTCGCGCGCGCGCGCCACCGCGCCACGCCACCTCCCTTCCTGCTTGCCTGGAGCCTCCTCGTCGCCCTGGGACGTCGGACGACGCCACGCAGCCCCCCCGTACCCTCTCACTCTCCCCCGATTCTTCCTCTCCTCTCCCTCGCTCTCTCTCTCCCGTGTCCGAACGCGTCGGTCGCCGCCGTTCGCCATAGCCATCGCCACCGGCCTCCCCTCGCCTCCCCGACACGCTTCCGAGCTCCGCCACAACCCCCTCCACCTCCTCGTCGAGCCACGAACCTCCGGACGCCCTGTGTAGCCGCCGTCGCCATCGTCTTCCTCCTCGGACGCCGTCGACCGCCGACTCCGATTCGCCGTCTCCAACGCGTCCCCGGCCACAACGAGCAGCCCTGGAGGTCCGCGGTGAGCTCCGCCGCCATTCCCCTCTCTTCTCCCCCTCGTTTCCGCGTCGTAGCGCCGTTCCCCACCACGGCCGAAGCCTCTCGCCGCCGTCCATGTCGCCGCTGCCGTCTCGGCCCGCCTCCGCCCAAACCGAGCCTTCCATCGCGCTCCCAGTGCCACGAGGGTGCCGCCGAGCCCCTCAGGTGGCCTCCTCGTGCCCCGCAGCCCGTTCCCGCTCGAAGCCGAGCTCCGGCCGCCGCTGCGAGCTTTGCTCCGGCGAGCTCCGGCCTTCCCCGCTCCTCCCACCTGTCCCACCAGATGCGCGAGAGCCCGGGCTACGCCCCGGTGCTCTCCGACGCCGCCCCCGTGGCCTGTTTCGCGGACGCCGCCGCGTCCAGAGGTCGCCGCCGACGACCTCGCCGGCCTGACGAGTGGGCCCCGTCGGCAGGTGATTAGCTTAGTGCTAATCACTGTTAATTAACCCCCTGAGGCTGACATGTGGGCCCTGGTGCCCCCTAACCTTTTAATTAAGTTAATTTAACCCCTGTTTAACCCCCTGTCACTGACGTGTGGACCCCACACGTCAGGTTTGACCCGGACCAGCCCAGTTGACCGCTGACGTCGTGCTGACGTCATGCTGGCGCAATAATATGATTTCTGGAATTAAATTTAATCAGAAAATTCCAGAAATTGTTTTAAACTTCAAAAATTCATATCAATTCAACCGTAGCTCAGATTAAAATAATTTATATATGAAAAATTATCAGAAAAATGCAATCTTTCCATCTGTACTAGTTTCATGCATGACAAACCAACTTATACATGCTGAATATGAGAAAACACATTATGGCACATTAAGAGACTTAATTTTGGAGTTGCATTTGAACCTTTTGTTCAAATGGACTTCATTCAAATTGAATACTAGTTGCATTAGCTCAAACAACATCACATCTACATGCCATGTTCATGCATCATATTGTTGCATATGATTGTGTATTGATTGCCGGCACCGTTCCTTCTCGATAGGTCCTGCTCCGGAGACGTTCCAGAGTACCTGTCTGTGAAGCAGTGCCTCCCTTGTTGATTTACCAGGCAAGCAAACCCCCTTGTTCATTTCGATAAAACCCTACTCTCTCGCTCCTCCTCTCAGTTATTGCATTAGGACAACAACGATTCATATGCTACTTTGTGCTGCGGTAGTTGAACCCATTCCTCTGCATGACCTGTCATTGCCACAGTAAATAGTTGAAACCCACTAGCATGTGTAGGAGTTGATTGAAGCCATTGTTGTGTTCCTACCATGCTATGCCTGCTATTGCTTAGAGTTGTGTCAGGTCTGGTTCATTGGGAATGAATTGGAGTGTCCCGATATGTTCTGATGCTGAGAGTGAAGTGTGTGAACACGATTTGGTAAAGGTAGCGGTGAGAGGCCATGTAGGAGTACATGGTGGGTTGTCTCACTGGAACCGTCCTTAAGCACTGAGTTCTATGTATGTTGTCCAATGACTCGATACTACCACACATTGGAATGCTTAAGTGCCCCTCTCGACTTATTAGCCAACTTGATCTCTGTCCAGGAGACGCAACTAGTTTCTGGTGTTTGTAGGTAGTGCTATTTTTCTACCAAGTGGCACCCGACAGGGTGGGCTTGGGACAGACTAGGCACACGTGGCCCGGTGTACCGAGTGGCACCCGGTTGGTGGGCTCGGGAACCCTGCTCACATCGTTTGGGGCCGTGAGCGACACCCCGGCCGGATCTCCTTGCGGATGGAACCCGAATAGGCGATAAACCTGGACTAGAGTCTTGTGTGGTTAGTCAGGTCATGGCCGACACCCTCGCCAGGCTTCCGCTTGAAGGTTGCCGAGATACATGACGTGTACATGGCGGTAAGTGGCGAGAGCGTGTGTGAAGAAGTACACCCCTGCAGGGTTAACATGATCTATTCGAATAGCCGGGTCCGCGGTTATGGACTTCTTGGATGCTTACATGGTACATAGACAACTTGAAGTGGATACCCTAAAATGCTCAAGACAAGTGTGAGTGCTATGGATGGCCTTCTCGTAGGGAGACGGGGATGAATCCATAATAGTGTATTGTGTGGTGATTAGTGGACTCGTGTACGTTGTTTCACCTCCAGAGTTTCTGGTAGTCGTAGAACAGGATAGCCACAGAGTCAAAGCTGGCTTGCTGCAACTAAACCCCACATTACCTCTTGATA